>NC_058410.1:47289204-47589204 GCF_002201575.2 Neomonachus schauinslandi | reverse complement strand
TGAATGAATAAATGAAGTGGGGCCTTGAAGTGCATTGTAATAGCAACTGCTGTCTGAGTCTTTATAATGAGCTTAGCAGTGGGAAGCTTCTCCTCAAGGAATTCATAATATCATTGGGGAAATTAGCTTAAATAATTGAAACTTAGAGAACCCACAGAGCATTCTGTGACAAATGGCACAATGTGTGAGGCTGGCTGAATGAATCGCAAGAGCTTAGAGAAGGTCCTGCAGATCTCAGATACGATTTGGTAGCCATTCTGGTTTTGGCAGAAGGCAAATAAAAATAAATATGTATATACTTGCTAGATGTCAGATATTTCATATATATGTACATTTAATCTTTATAAAACCATAAGATTGGTATAATCATTCACATTTTGCTGATAAGTGAACTAAGGCTTGAGGAAGTTCAATAACTGGTCCAAGGCCACACAGCTAACAAATGATGGAAAAGGAATTTGAACCCAAGACTGACCGACTTTAAAGAGCATGATCCTCCACATGCACCTAGCTGCCTGCATAGGAAGTACACTGTGTCATGGGAGATTCTGAGTCTCATGCAGAATACTGCATCTCTTACCAAGCTGTTGTCTTATCAAGCAGGTGAATGTGCATCTACCTACCCTCTTTGCTTACCCTATCCCTACAGAGCCTGAATAACTCCTTGCACACGACCTCTCTTGTCCTCTGGGATTTTGTTTTCTTGGTACTTTTTGTTTGCCCCTTTCTGCTCATTTTGACTCTCGATATTTACATTTGTCCAGGCTAACCAAGCTGGCTTGGCTCTGGGGATTGGTTTTGACTTCTAGGATGTGATAACATCGTTGCTCATTATAACCACCTTTTTCTAAACTTCTGGCTCTGCCTTATCCACTACCTTCTGAGTTATGATGTACATTTGTTTTGTCTTTCTTTTTTTTTCTCTATTATATACAGCTGGCTTTTCCCTCATTCTTTACCTGGACTCCCTGTCGTTTGATGTCTATTCATTGTACTTAGGGTATGCATGATGAGAGGGTATGAATGATCCAAGCTGGGGGCACAATATGAGCAGTGATAAGGAAACAGAAACAAGCGTGCCTTGTGTAGTGACCATAAGGGCATTATTTGGAGGGGTAAAGATGGTTTGTACTGAAGAATGGAAGTAAGATTGAATGGAAGGTGTATTAGATGACAGATCTTTGAAAAAGCCAGACATGAGTGTATATAGATGGTAGTGTAGGAAACACAGCAGCAGCACAAATGGTTGGAAAAAAACCCTGCTTGTTAGAAGTTGTTTATATAGAAGCAAAAATCAGTCTGGAATAGCACTGACAGAGAGGGGAGGAAATGTTAGAATAAGGACAGCAGGCAAGAGGATGATGCTGATTTATCCAGACATGATGCATAACAGCTCACCCTAGGTAGAGGTGTGAATGGATAAGAAGGGTGAGCAGAGCAGGTATTTTGAAGAAAAGATAATTAGAAGTTGGAAGAAGTATAATATAAGGCATTTTAGGACTGTCTCTAGTTTTCAAAAAGTCATGGTTTTTTGAGGGGAAGTTCAAGAAAGAGGTGCCCAAAGAAAGGATTTAAAGTCAGTTCTAATGTTTCACGAAACATTCAGGTCAACCAAACTTCAGAGTGGACAGGAAGCAACTAGCAACAATCCTATGTAATATCATTTGGTAGGAGGTGTTCCTGGATTTTGCTCATTTATACTTTCCAAACAATGAACAGGTTTTTCAGAGGCATACAAAACCCTGAAGACCAAATTTTTATTAGATATACAATATAACTCCTCCTGAATGGATGCTGAAGATCAGAAAGAATAGAGTTTTTCCTCTATAACTGTTTAATATTTCCACAGAATCTTAAAGGATGAGGCAAAATCAGTCTCAGAATTATGGAGAGCATTCCTCACAGTGAGGACATAGCATGCACGTGCCCTGGAAACTCTCCTATAAATGAAACTCTCCTATAAATTATATTACAACTTTGACCATTATCACACTGGCTTAGGATCATGAGAATAAGAATATATATCCTGAAAGTAGGCACCATGGGGGGGTGCCTACTTTCAGGATATATATTCTTATTCTCATGATCCTAAGCCAGTGTAATAATGGTCAAAGTTGTAATATAATGGAATTTCCTTGAATTGGCAGTTTGAAGTAAAGATACCCAGAAATCTCACATTTTTAAACTTTATAATAAGGCTCATGTGATGGACATAATGGGGTGGCTCCCATGATCTCTGGTCCCTGATGTTTGTGCCATTGTACAATCCCTTCCACCTGAATATGGGTGGGACCTATCACTTGCTTCTAACCACAAGAATATAGTGAAGATGATGGGGTATCATTCTTGTGGTTTTGTTGTATAAGACTGTCTTGCTATCAGGCTTACTCTAAGTCTCTGTTGCTGTCTTTGAAGAAGGAAGTTACCATGATCCCTCAGCTGCAAGAAACTGAAGGCTGGCAATAATCTCATGGGCAGGAAGGCTTACCCTTTCCTAGGTGAGCCTCCAGAGGAGAACCAAGCTGTGGCTGGCACCTTGATTGCAGCCAGGCGAGACTGGAGAGTCCAGCTAAGCCGTGCTCAGGCTCCTGACCCAAAGGAATGATGAGATAATAAATGTGTGTTGTTTTAAGCTGCTAAGTATGTGGCCTATTGTTACACACCCTGCAAGACTGATACAGTTCACTTTTGCTCCTTCTCTCTTATTGGCTCTACAAACCAGTGATTAGCGCTTCCATCTTCCCAGTCCCCTGCTGGAGGCCGGAGACCGAGGAGTCATTCTGGCCATCTCTTCATCTTTTATGCCCAACATCTAACATCTCTCCATATGCACAATCTGTGATCTAACTCTTACTCAGTTCTTTTCCATGCTTCATTCACACCACCCAAAGTAGTACAATTCAGACTACACAACGCATGTGGGTCTTAGGGCTGAAGGCTGTGAGATGCTCACTTGAGCTCACTCTCAGAGAGACAACAGGAGGCAGTGGTACTGCCAAGAGCAAGGGGCGAATAACCAAAGACAAAACTGATGGGCTGCTGAGCTGAGGCAGGGAGGTGCCAGGGCCTCTGCTCAGATTCCACTTAATTCTGCTGTTGCCGGGGGCATCGGTGGCCCAGAAATGACCTCACTTTATTGCAGAGGCACTTTTACAACTTACTCTACTAGCTTTCATCATTTCCTGCCCGGACCAAACATTCACTGTGACTTAGATCTTATTCCTCCTCAAATTTATCCCCTACTATCCTCCTAGACTCCCTTCCTAAAACAAATCTGATAATCTCACATTTTTCACTGTGTTCAGGGTAAATTTCCAACCCCTTAGTGTAGCCCCCAAACCCTTGCATAATCTGGCTGGCCCTATGCCACCTCTGGATGCACCTCCTGTGATCCCACCTCTTGCTGTGTGTTTCTATGATACCAATCATTTATAGGAGAGTTTCCAGGGCACGTGCATGCTATTTCCATCTCTATATTCCTGTTGAAGTTGTCCTCACTGTGAGGAATGCTCTCCATAACTCTGAGACTGATTTTGCCTCATCCTTTAAGATTCTGTGGAAATATTACAACCCCCAGGAAGCCTTCCCTTGCCTATCAAGGAGGATTGGTCTAGGCTAGAATAGAGGTTTTGTGGGGATATGGTCAGAAAGGCATCAAAACTATTGCAAACTACTCATTTGATCCAAGGGGACACCATTCTTCAGCTCATCATCAAGTCTTCACCATACTTAATAGTAATATTAGAAAGCTCTAAGCATGTTCTATGGCTGCCCCAATGATAATGTAGACTAGGTGTCATTTTGTGTATCTTTTTCTTCGGCTAGATGAAAGTGTAAGAAAGATATGCCTCTGTACCTCTATAATATTAAAACATACATCTATTCGGGTGGATGTGTGTTTTCATCATTTAATATAGGAATTTTATTTTCCATGAAAATGTTTTTCATGTTCCGAGATGACTAAGGTTATACAGGTTGTACAAGATGAGAAAAAATGAGAAGAGATTTTTAGCATTTGTGCATTTGAATAACTGGGGATGAGAATTATTAGGTTATATTTTTGATGCCAGAAATGTACACAGCATATGTGGGACGTGAGAAAGAGTCCACTTGGATTTAAAGACTGGGGGGGAAAAGTCAGCAAAATATGTTTAGGTACCAGAATGGTCCAAGTAGTTAGTTTCTAAGGAAAAGAACTTTATTCTTTAGTTTGTAAATTTACTAGGAATATAGGTGCCACTAGGGGGCCCTCTAATACTCCAAAATTGTTGGGAGACTTGACTATCACAGCAGGGGCAATAGAATAATGAATAAAAATGCTCTGTAATTTAAAGTATATTCCTTAGTAACATTAACATTTGCATGTTTGTATAAAGCCTGAAAATGGAACTTTATTATTTTAAGGTTTGCTAGAGTTAAAAATGTATTTATGGTAAATAATTTAGCAATGCAAATGTAAATATGCACCTGATAGAGAAAGGCATAATGTGCTTCACTGAACTCAATTTCTTTGGTGTATTAAAAGGGGGAAAAATAGAACTTCATCTAGCTTCCTGATTACTTTTCATCCTGAGTAATACAAAGTAAAAAGATTAAGATTTTTACCACCTGAAATAGCCTATCATATTAATGGATCACTACTTACTGATATAAAATAAATATCTGTATATAGATATATAAGTAAATGAATATTAGATTGTTTAATTCTATTTAGCAGGATATGCAGAATAAAAATGTTAAATTATGAATACTAATATATTACCAGCTAAAGGAATCTTTGGAAGGCTTGATCCTACGTAGATGTACTTAAGAAAAAAGGTTACCTTTATTATTAGGATATATTTGATTTACTGTTCTAAGGCATGTAAAATGCAAAACCCATTTAAAAACTTTTTCCCAGTAATTATTAAATCATATGTATAACACAAAGCATTACTACTAGGAAAGGAAATACTGGATATTTAGCATCCTTTATATAGTATATTGTGATTCATGGTCATTTCCACAGACTTTCAGATGTGTTCAAATTATGAGTACTGCATTACATATTTCTTGTTTGCTTCTATTCTTGTCAAATACTGTGGCATGAATATCTGAAAATTCCACATAGAACTATATTTGCAGTGTATTTTGTGCTTTGGAAAATATGTACCTTCTGGTCTACTGCCAAACCACGCTGAAAGCTCCCGATCTTGTCAGGAAAATATGTACCCTTTGAATTGAAGTAATCAGAAATATTTGGGGAGTGGTAGTTGTGGGGGATGTGAAGGGGGAGGCGAATGTCCTTAGCTTTCCTTCCTTATATGTTTTCTTTTTATCAGAGTATAATACACGTTCTCATTCTTTTCTGTTGCCCATGTCAGACTTTTAATTCCCCACTCAAAATTTAAATACAGATTTTTAAAACTCTCTCTCTCCCCAGTGGACCAAAAAAAGAGCAGTGACAAAATTTTGTGGGCTGGCAAATAATTCATTCTTATTTTAGGTTTATCCATGTAGATTTTTTTCTATTTCTTTTCTACAAACAAAAAACACATGACTTATGTATAGACATTTACTTGTCTGCCCCTTTCACGAGTACTTGACAAAGCAGACAGTCTCTGGAAGGAAAGTATGGGAAGTAAATATTAACATACGCTGTCAACTCAGATTTTTTTTTCTGAGTGAAGAACATCCTAAAACATTCAAGGTGGTATGATAAAGTTATGACCTTTTGCTTAATCTGGAAGTTTTCGGCTGTGACAGTCTTCTGCTAAATTTTTTTTCTTTGAAACTTAAAACTTAAAAATCAACGAAACAAAACCCTTCAATTTGGCAACTGAAGTCAAAATCAGAAGATCTATTAGTTCGTTAAATGCATACTTTTAGCCCATATATTTGAAAATACCGGGTGGCCACTAAATCTGAAAACAGGCAAACATATAATAAATGATTTATTGATATTATATCACATATAGATAATAAATTAATATTATCTATGTTTCCAGACTTTATAGCCACTCTCAAACCATTTTACCTTATTGTCTCAAGTATATATATTTGAAAGTGATATTTATATGCCTGAGCATGAGAGAAAGGCATCTTAGAATTACTTGGTGAATATGTACATTAAGCAGCTATATAAACCACAAGAAAGGAAGCACATTTTTCATTCTGAATAATATTTTCTGAGTTGATTTAAGCTTATCCTAGAATGCATAACTGTGTAAGGCCCTTGGTATGCATATAGCTTTTTAATTTCAAATGTAAAAAGTGGCTAGGTAATTTAATGTCACAGGGATGGCTAGCTCATCTTGCATTTTACACACATATTTAAATAAATATATGCACAGATACACATGTGTCAGCATATGTATGTATGCATGTGTATTTGTAGATTTTTTCCTCGAGCAGTAATGAAGTGATGCATTGCCGGCAGTACAATGAACTATAATGCATGGTGTCTGCCTTTATTGTGCTTACTGTGCTGTCAGAGATAACTTAATAAACATATATCCAAGGTTAAATAACAATACAAGACAAGAATAGGGATGGCAGGAGGCAGAACAGTCAAGAGCTGGTCTCGAACCACCATGGGCAAAGATCTCTGGGTCTACACTGGTTTTCCCAGCTGCACGGAGGGCTGCGCTTGGAGCCTCTTCAAGGAAACCCCGGAGGATCAGCCATAAGCCTCAGTTTCTTAGTTAAGCTACACGTCCAGCAAGCCTCCTGTTTCAAGAACTAGAGATTAATTTTAACTGTTTTAAGACAGGGGCCTAAGTTGCAAAGTTCCATCTACTTAGATCATTTGTTACTAGCAGAGTAATTACACATTCCTAAATTTTAATGCAGGACATTCAGTACAGGATGATCTCATCATAATAATTCTCATTCCCCTAGGGTCTATTTCAGACTATTGTTGTTCCTTTAATCTCAAAGGCAAAGTATAAAGATCGTAAAATCTAGAATATTTCAAAGGTCGTTGAGTAATCAGCAAAAGTTAATCAATTTGCGATGTGGATTTTTTTTTTTATCATATGTCTGTGCCTAAGGCCAGTGAATCAAACTAAGTGGATTTAGCTCTTTAAGCTACCATGGAAGGAATGGCCTTTCCCTTATCAGTTTATTAGGGTTTTCTCTAATCCCAATAGTTGATTCCAAATAATCCACATATATTGGCTGACGATGACCTCTCTCCTCTTCCATACTAATTTTCCATTTTAATTGCCCAATATTAGAGTCCATGCCCTACCCCAGCTGGATCATGAAGTGCAGCCTTAGCTGAAACCCCCACAGATCTGACCCAAAGCTGCATGATTATTACGACTCTTGGCCTTTTCTTATATTGTTCATCAATATTTACAAGAACTATGGTCTATGAATAAAGCATAGCTCAGGAAGTTATTCCTACGGGGTTGGTGTGTGTGTCTGTGTGTGTGTGTGTGTGTGCCTAGTTTTCCTACTGGCCGTTGAAGAAGAAGAAAAGCCCCAAATTCATGGTTCATACCCTAATAGATTTCACTTCCTACCCTATATTATGGTTATCTTTGAATAGAATTTTCTAAAAATAAACATATCCTTCTGAAATGATTTCTTTTGGGACACACGGGGTAAAAATGCCTAGCTTTAGCATATGTGTATGTTATGAGCCCTATACAAACACGCCAATTGGTAGGTAGGTGTGCATGGATCCCCACACTTTCCCACATACACATCCCTCTTAAACTTTATATTCTCTTTCTTATTTTATTCCTGGATATAGGGACTCCGGGCCATTTTTTTTCCAAGCAGAGATTGCAGATGATGGACTAGCATCCTACCCTACCTCAGTTAAAGAGGAAAATTTGATGTCTGGACATGTGTAGTCTTGTGGAAAGGAACCTTATTTCACTCATAGACAAGAGCAGTAGTATGGCTAGCAGTATTTCCCCAGAGATGGTCTGATTTAAAAAAAATCGATATCAACTCTTGACACATTTTCATTTACATCAGCGCATGGCTTTCAGTCGGGGCACAAATCAATAGTCAGCTTTTAACACTGCCTAACTATTTCTTACTATTGGGCTTCAGGCAGGCCATTTGCTGTTAACATACCATGTTTCTTGGGGAGGAAGTTTAACTGTTTTTTCCTGTGACTAATCACAATAACCTAAACTGTAGCATTAATCACACGACATCTTCTTCATCACCACTTACAGCCAATTGACTTTTTACTTAGTGAAAGTGTTTGAAGGAGGCGACAGTTGTTCTGAGGGGGTCAAGAGTCAATGGGAAGAAGAAATATTTAGTTCCAAAACATATATAGTATATGGCTTCTAAAGTTGACACCATGCCGACAGCCGTTACAAGCCTTACTGCTTTGTAGGTAGTGTCTCGTGCACAAGATGGAGAGTAAGATTTGTTTAAAATTAAAATGTTAGCGGGCGCCTGGGTGGCTCAGTTGGTTAAGCGACTGCCTTCGGCTCAGGTCATGATCCTGGAGTCCCTGGATGGAGTCCCGCATCGGGCTCCCTGCTCGGCAGGGAGTCTGCTTCTCCCTCTGCCCCTCCCAATCCTCCCCCCTCTCATGTGCTCTCTCTCTCAGTCTCTCTCTCTCTCAAATAAATAAATAAAATCTTAAAAAAAAAAAAATAAAAAATAAATAAAATTAAAATGTTAGCTAAGAGTCTTAGCATTTGGATTGAAAACAATTAATCTGTGCCTTTCTTTAAGCTAAAAGTCACATCCAGGGTAACTAGCAATTGGCAAAGTGTTTTCTCTAACTTTTGAAAGTGAATTCTTTCTCTCTTTTTTTTTTTTTTTAAGCTAGCATGAAAATCCAGTTAGGTTTGATGCCATACGAGATTGGCAGGCTCTGCAGTTTGGCAGTTTCGATTAAATCTAATATCTACTTCATTACTGTAGCTACTCAGATTTCTAAATAATGAATAAAATTCTTATATTATTCAGAAGCCACAAAGAAAGAGGTTATTAAGCTGAATAAGCAGAGACTCACAAAGGTTTACGATATATCTAGGGCAATTCCAAAGCACAAAAGTAACATATTTTAAAAATATATGAAGAGGTAACCTCTGATATTATATTGCATTATTTTTATATTATCCCCAAATAGCAATGATATATATTTTTTTTTTTAGAGCAGTGCTCCCTTGGGACACTGGTCTCCTCAGATACTCCCTAAAAAAGAAGTATGTTGTAAAATCAGCTTGAGGAACGACACATCCCATCTTAGTGATTTATAGTGCCTAATGGTATATCAAAAGCTCCAAAAATACCTTCAATCAAAAAGACTGTGTATTTACTGTAGCATTTCCTGTACTGCCTACCTGTCCTGGTATATATTATTGAACTCCCAGCTTAGAAATGGTTGCACATAACCCATTCCACCTCAGGACATCAGGCATTCTCTTGGCACATAAGCTGGTTCTGGAACCCTACATTTGGTGCCAAAATGGGAGCAGATCTGTAGATTTGTAGGGCCCGCTACCATTTGTCTCCTCACCCCTACCCTCTGGAGCATGATGACTGGTGTTGCACACATTTTGGGCAGGGTGGGGTTGGGTTCTGGACGCCTTGGGTGCCTAGGAGGAATCTTGTAGTGATGGAGGATGGTGCCGACCCGGGTAATTTGAAAGGCGGTAATAAACCTTGATGACAGTAATTATACCCTAGGAAGGAAGAGTGAGGCACTCTGGCTTGAATGGATTTACATGGTCTTGGTTTCCCCTTTTAGAACCCTCAGTTTCTTGGATTGAATGCTTGTGCCAAACAGTCACATGATATAACCCTATTTCAAATTCTATCATTAAATTACATCATAATGCCAGCATGGGGAACTACAGCCAGGACTGTGTAAAGAAATTTGAAATCGGGCTTTGGAAGCATGCATTTCAGAAAAGCCCACCTTCTGAACTGCAGATTATGACAGTGTGCCCTTCTTCTGGGGAACAGAAGTTGCTGGACCAAGACAGAATTTAAAAAACCCAAATAAAAATGTTTCTTGGAACTCTACACTTCCGATGACTTAGTTATGGTAAAGACATTTCAAAATAAAATTCCAACTCACTGTAAGTTAAAAATCAATACCGCACTTTTTAGGAAGAGACCTCAAATAACAATTGCCAAAACCTTTGAGAGCTTCCATCTTTTACTTTGTTCAGTTTCAACCTCTTGCCTGAGTTTTAAGGCTTTCTTCTCTAGCAATGTGTGTTAAAGCAAGATATAGGGGGAACTTAAATTTTTTTAATAAGTATGCCTTTATTTTAATACGTATTACAATTATATAAGAAGCACACCAACCTCTGAAAAATAATGAACATTACTTTTAGGGTGAGACTTAAGTAATCACAAAAGGAATCAAAAAGTGACCTGATTTACGGAAAAAAATATAAGTAAATAATAGTAAAGGTGGTAGGGGGATATAAAAAAAACTCATGAAAATGGACTGTGAATGGTGTCCGCATCTGTGAACTTAATTCCACAGCCCCTAGCTGACGTCAGAGAACAGTCAGCAATTCCTTACTGCTTGATTGACTATATTCTTAGCATCTTATCTAGTGCTCTAATTTCCAAAGCACTCCTACACATTGTATCCCCTTTGATATTTAAAACAATCCTGAGATCCAAAGGAGAGAAGCATTTGACTTGCATTTTAAAAATGCTTAAACCACAGAGATTTGTGTAAGTTCTAAAAATCCTATGACAAGCAAGTGAAAAAGCTTGGAATCGTACTCCCTTCCTCTGATAACTAGTCTGGGTGGTGTATTTGGAAAAAGTACTAACAGCTAAGGAACTATGCACATTCAGATTTCCAGACAAATGGACACTCTTTGCCTTTTACCTCTGTTGACTAATTATAGGTTGAGTTTAAGCCCTGAGAGCTACAAATGACACTCATCATCTCCTTTTCTGAGCATCAGTAAATGTTTACATCAGTAGTGCTGGGTCACTCGAGTCTGGGTCCCCTGTAGCCATTTTACTCTGCATTTTTTCCAATTTGTTCAGTTTGGGGTTTTTCCAGGACTGGTCCTAGTTCCCTAGACTCTCTTGGACCTTGCAGAATCCTACACTTCACCTCCTCTCAAAAGCCACTCTTGGCGCCACTTGAACGGAACTGATTTTATCCTGACACTTGACTTGATTTTGTGCAGCTCTCTGTTAGGCATGAATGATGCAGGTGGTGGTCTTGAAAAGTTAATGCAGCTCTCCCAAAGGCCCACCTGACTTCTTTACCTTTCCTTAGAAAGTTCTGAATAACTAGGATGCGGGACCAAATGCAAAGGAACAGGAGAATACTTTTGGTCCAAATTATCCAAGGATTAAGGGCACATCATGGGACATTTTTGTGGCTTTGAATATCCTCCTCCTCAATGCAGGCTTAATGAAAGCCTCAGTTTTTGGCACCCTTCATCCATTCACTTAAAACTCTGACAGATTTTGTAGCTAGTACTTGTGCTCTGCGATACCTCTCACCCCCTCAATTCCTAAAAGCACGTTCAATGCTCCACAAACCTCCGTAGGAAAAGCCTAAAAAGTTTGTGCTTCAGACTTGGTGAATTTTTTTTATGGCCTCCCAGTGAAGAGTGAACCACTCTCATAGCTGTTAACAGTGGCTACATTATTATGTTGAGGTGACTTTAAGGTTCATAGGATAATTGGGAATGAAAAGTTTTGCTTAGCAGAGGGAAAAATACGCTAGGAAAAACGAGGCAGCGACCCAGATGTCTATGGATAGCTTTAGGAGAGCTGAAAAAGCCACACAATCCCTCAAAAGTCTTCCTGAATTCTAAGCCAAAGAAATTTTAGTAAAATTTTAACTAAAGCATGTGTTAGCTGGTATTGCTACTGCAGGCGGCCACGTGGTAGAGTGGTATTGTTTGGTATCTCGAGGTATGACTGTCGTCATCCATGAGGGATTCGTAAGTGGTCCATCTGTTCTGTCTTATACAAAGGGTAGCATATTTTACTATTTTATCTGATCGAAGTTTCTATTTGTGGTGTCTTTGCTATTGTGATATAATACTGGTCATGCTTTTTATTTACATTCATTTGGTCGGGAAATGTAACCACAATAACATTTTCCCCTGTGAAGAAATATTATTGTCAGCTTAGACATAATTTTCAAGAATTAAATTCGGTGAAGAGTGTAGATTCCTTGTTCTTCTAATCACTACTGTCCCCATTTTCCTTAGGATGAGAATATAAATCTGGTGTTAGAACTAGCTGCTCAGGTTTTAAATTCCTAAACAGAGGCAGGTTTCCATGTCAACAGATGTTTCTGTACAATCCTGCACACGTCTCCCTCCTCATCTGGACACATCTCATGTTATACAACTAGAATATTTTGAGAAAATATTCTTACTTGTCTTACAAAACTACCTTAGTGAGATCAAATTAACATTGCAGAGAAGAGACAGATTGATGAAATAGGTTGCACACGTATTCTTTTATAAATGGACTTGACTCCTTATGGCATTAGCAAAATTTACATTGATTAACCAGTAAGCTGTAATGTTGTTTTCGATCTGAACTGAACAAATCAATTTTACTTAACACTCTAAGTTTTCTTGACTTTGGGGTGTTTAGGGTAAGTAGATATTATATTGCCTGTGGGAAAACACTACACTTGTAATTAAGCTAAGGAGGTAATTTCATGAAAAGAAGAAGAAATTAGGGCAAAGTTTTAAGGATAATGGGATTTCCAGAAAGGCAAAAATTCTCCCTACTTGGATGAAATAAATTACATTATCATCCATCATATGACTAATCTAAGAGTAGCCATCTCTCTGTTAAAATAGACCTATCGAATGAAATGATAAAATACCATCATTTAAGAGAGGGATAACAAATTAAGAAATACTATTAACAAAAGAACCCTGTGTGGAGTTGGCATTCCCCAAACGTTCCTTGAACTGAATAAACAAAAAAAGACTTGCATAAAAGACACTCATCCTTCTCCATTTGTAATATGTTCTATTTGTATTTCTCCATGAACAACAGCACAGTCAAAGCTATATATAATGGACATATACCCACATTTTATTTATTTTTATTTTTTTAAAGATTTTATTTATTTATTTGACAGAGACATAGCAAGAGAGGGAACACAAGCAGGGGGAGCGGGAGAGGGAGAAGCAGGCTTCCCGCCGAGCAGGGAGCCGGATGTGGGGCTCGATCCCAGGACCCCGGGAGCATGACCTGAGCCGAAGGCAGACGCTTAACCGACTGAGCCACCCAGGCGCCCCTATACCCACATTTTAAACATATTACCTATAACTGCCTCTTTTATTCAGTACAAAAAATGTTGTCCTCATGTGTGACAACTCTAGATAAAATGACTGCCCAGAAGAGATGTCCAAATAGTATGGGAGAATATTTAGGATGAAATTGAAACTTTTCTTTTGACAAAAATTCCTTACTACTTTAGAGTTGAAGCTCATACCTGAATATAGTTGAAGCTTATGCAAGAATTCACTTGTTCATGATAATTATGAAATGTCAGGTATATTGTGAAAGTTGGAAATGAAGATAAGGTTCTGAGAAAGTATATAATCATCTATTCTTAAAAATAACAGAAAAACTGGGGCGCCTGGGTGGCTCAGTCGGTTAAGCGTCTGCCTTGGGCTCAGGTCATGATCCCAGGGTCCTGGGATCGAGTCCCACATCGGGCTTCCTGCTCGGCAGGAACCTGCTTCTCTCTCTCCTCCCCGCTCATGCTCTCTTCTCACTATCTCTGTCTGTCTCTCTCTCAAATAAATAAATAAAATCTTAAAAAAAAATAACAGAAAAACTACTTGACCATTATTTCTGTCATGGAAAAGTTACAAGTAAGATACAAATTCTATAAGGTTATTATGTATTTTACCAAATCTTAGTTTCTGTTACTGGTGCTAAAATTAGAAGACTAGCAGATGGCATATTAAAAATAATTCCATTAACCACATCTCAGAAATTGCACAAAAAGACTTGTGTTAGAAATCATATTGAGAAGTAATTGGCAGCAAACATAAATTATAGTCTTCTCCAATGCCCAAATTACTGACTAAAATTGAGTAAGGAATTAAAAAGAAAACACCATATTTTCCTGGCTATTTTTTCTCCTTCGCTTGAGTTTCAATTCCTGCCTTTTTAGGAAGAAAAATAGCAAAATATTAAAAAAATACATCATGATCAAGTGGGGTTTATCCTAAGAATGAAAAACTTTTAACATTTGAACATCAAGTAATGTGATTCATCATAGTAATAGACTAAAAAAGAAAAACCATATGTTCATCTCAATAGATAGTATGAAAGCATGTGACAAAATCCAACATCCAATCCTGATGAAAATCTGAGCAAATGAGAAACTGAAGGGAATTTTCTCAACTTGATAAAGCTCATCTACAAAAAACCCATAGCTAACATCATCCTTAATGATGAAAGATTTAATGCTTTCCCCATAAAATCAAGAACAAGACAAAGATGTCTGTTCTCACCCTTCCTGTTCATCACTGTTTGAGAAGTTCTAGCCATGATAATAAAGCAAGAAAAAGAAAACACAGATTGAAAACGCAAAGGTAAAATTGTCTCTACTTGTAGACGACAGGATTATGGAGACTGATGGAATCTATAAAAATTACCAGATAAGTGAATTTACTGACGTTGCAGAACATAAGTTCAATATATAAAAATCCATTATATTTGTATATACTAGCAGTGATCAACGTGTAATTCAATGCCATTGCAATAGCATACACATATGGAATATTTAGGAAATAAATTTGATAAAGGATATGCAAACCTGTAAACCAAAAATTATAAAACATTGCTGAGGGAAATTAAAGAAGACCCAGTAATGAACAGGGATATATATTCATGGGCTGGAAAACCCAATATTGTCAAGCTGCCAATTCTCCTTAAATTGATTTATAAATTCAACGTAATCCCAGTCAAAATCTCAGTATGCTTTTTTTGGGGGGGCGGGTAGAAACTGCCAAGAGGATTCTAAAATTCATATGGAAATTCACTGTCTTACAATAATCAAAAGCAAATTTGAAAATTAGAACAAAGTTAGAGGACTAATACTACCTGATTTCAAAACTTATTATAAAGCTACATTAACTAACTATATATAACTATACAACTGTACCATGTGGCACTGGTATAAAGATGGGCGTATAGATCAATGGAACAGAGAGCTCAGAATAAACTCACATATATCTGGATAACTATTTTTTGACAAAGGTGCAAGGCAATTTAGTGGAGAAATGATCATCTTTTGTTTCTTTCTCTTTTTTTAAAGATTTTATTTATTTATTTGACAGAGAGAGAGAGAGAGAGCACAAGCAGGGGGAGTGGGAGAGGGAGAAGCAGGCTCCCACTGAGCAGAGAACCCAATGTGGGGCTGGATCCCAGGACCCTGGGATCATGACCTGAGTCGAAGGCAGAAGCTTAACCGACTGAGCCACCCAGGCGTCCCAACAACTTGATATCTATTTGCAAAGAACAACTTGGATCCATATCCTGCACCATACACAGATATCAACTCAAAACATTCTAGACCTAATGTACAACCTCAAATTATAAAATTTATAGACAAAAACATAGAAGAAAATCTTTGGGTTCCATCTGTATAAAATTCTAGAAAATGAACTTCAATCTATAGTGACAGAAAGCACATCAGTATTTGCCTGGGGGAAAGAGGAGTAGCAAAAAGGGATGGTTAGGAGGGTATATAGATATATAGGTATATAGATATAAAGGAGGGTAGATAGATGATAGATAGATAGATAGATAGATAGATAGATAGACAGATAGATAGGTGGGTAGATAGTCCAGGTCCAACCAGGAGAGGGAAATAAGTAAGTCAAACAGAGAAAGTTTAATACACAGAATTATTAAGTATACCAGGAGATTGGAGTAACCTGGGATGGCTAGTAAGAGGTAAAGAGAACTCTACAGGAATAGCAGATATAAGGAGCACCTATCACCCTGTATGCTGAGATTCGACTATTGGGGGAAAGCCCCAGTACCACCTGCCTCCTCCCAAGGTTGAGGTATAGACCTTGCTGGAGAGGGTGCAGCTCTGGCTCACTGGAAACAAAGAAAAAACAAAGAAAGCTGCTGTGTGCGGCATTGGTGCGACCTGACAGAGATCCATCCTCTGCGGTGTCTGGGGAGCTGCTCATGGGAAGTGTCTTACTGGAGGCACTCAACTAAGAATGTAGCCAAGGGTGCGTGGGGGAAGCTTCTGACCGCCTGGTGCTGCAGGCTGCTGGGCACTGCACAAGCCTGGCCCAGAGCACGGAACCGAATCCAGAAGCAAAACCCTTTCCTCCTGTGATAGCTCTCCAGCACCCTCTACTGACGAAGCTAAACAAGGTGCCCCCTGCAAAAATGGCCCAGGTCCATTTTCATGGCGCAGGCAAAAAAGACGCATTTGGAGCTGAGAGGCAATAAATCAATAATGGCACAAAGAGATTACAAAGAAGCACGAGGAAATTTTTTTTTTTTTTTTGCGGGGGGTGATAGATATGTTCATTATCTTGATTGTGGTGATGGTTTCACAGGTACATACATATGTCAAAACTAATCAAATTGTACATTACACTATGAGCAGTTTATTGTATGTCAATTATACATCAATAAAGCTATCAGAAAATGTATACAGCATTTCTCTACTTCTCTCCCAATAGAAGTAACCTTTGCATCTATTAGAAGCTTAAGTGGAAGGTGTTTGTCTTTATGTATTTATTATTTTTTCACACCAAGAGATAAAATTGCTGACTATTAAGGACCCCTTGCTTCACTCGGAGTGAAATCCTCTAGATCCACTCTGATTTGAGTTTGGGAGGCAATTCTGACTGAGAAAACTCACCCCCACTTGTCTGTCCAGGGGGGCCAGGGATTAAGCAAATCTCCTTTGCAAAAATTCAGGGCCAGCCTCAACTTGGACTTGGTTCTCCTGAGCACCTAGGGTCTGGCTACAGCACAGTCCCTGCCCCCAACCCTCCCCAGGCAGGTCTTGCTTCCTGGTGTGACTGGATATCCCTGGACCCTTGAAGCCCCCCCTTTCTTGGAGGGTGGTGTCCACGGCTGCTGCTCCTTCAAAGATTTAGAGCATAGACTGAGTTACAGCAGTGTTTGCTACATTTGCAGTCTTAGAAAGTACTGACTGCCCTTCCCGTCACTGCCTGTCCCCTGTGTGTTGAAGAGCAATTCTGCATTCATTTAATTTTATTTAGTGACTACTAGATGCAGGTATTGTGTTAGTTATTAAGGCTAAAACAATGAACAATGCAGACATAGTCTTTGCCCTGATGGAGCTTACATTTAGTAGAAACTGTAGAGCATATGAGCAGAAATCTCTCTCGACATGTCATGTCATCCCTCAAACTGGAATTACCGTGTGCCTCTTAAGGGCAGGGACTCAGAAATGGTGCAGATGGCATTTCCATATACACCACCTACCTACAGAACATTCACCTTTTTTGGATGACCTTTTGCTAGATGAGTGCTTACTGAGGAGTTGGGCTGTTTTCCCCTCAGTCTACTCTAAATTAATCTGTCTAAAGTAATTAAAATTGTTTATGAAATATATGACTGTGGCCTAGAGTCTATATATTGCTTTATTTCCCCTGACACTTTATCCACCGTCATCACTAAATGAATCTCAAGCTAGTGACCTGGGTAGGCGAGGGTGCCATGGGGAGTTGAGGCATGCTTCAGTTCTTACCTAAATCAAAAAATAAAACATGCTTTTGACCATGACGCTGTGCCCATGGCTGGGCTGGTTCTGCAGGGATGTGGTCTAATTTGTCCTTATAGACGTAAAATTGTTAAATGTTAAAACTAGTCAGCAGAGACCATTTGACTTGAGAATAGTGATACTAACCCCAGGCCAAAAGCAAGTCCGAGAGGAGCAGTGTGTGGGTCCTACAGTCAAAGAAGTCTCTGTGGAGAAGCTGGGCTTCACAAGATGTCCAGAAAATTAAGAAGCTGAAAGAAGGAAGGATGGATGTGAGAATGCGGACAAATGTGTGATGTGGGATGAGACATGTGAGGCTATTAGAAGTGTCATGGAAGTAATCAGATGAATTTTTTAACACTGCAACTTGTATTTGCATATTCCATAATGTAGTGGCATCTATTACTTTAGCAACATATTTAAAAGATGTAGTTTCTAGTTAAAACAGCAATTTGCTTCTAAACTCTCTTCAAAAGGCACAAGGCAAATCCTTATTATCTAATAATATTATTGTAATCATTACATTTAATTAATTATTGACCTCGGAGCACATAACATGCCATTCCATTATTCTCCAGTTTTGTTCAGTAGCTTTTTCATCCAACTCAGATTCATCTCCAAATTATAGAGAACATACAGATCTGGACTCTTGCATTCAGTAAGCTGTCATTTTGTACTGCCTTGGAAAAAAGTATATGCAGAGACCTGAAAGAAATTAATGATATTTTAATAATGTGACATGGAAACCATGCACTTCACAGACAATTTTGTACTGGTTTCAATAGAGCAGAACTAATTCAATGCTTTCTGGGCAGAGTACACTAGAGAGGAGTCTTTCAATGAAGACTGCAATGAGGTGACCCACATTTGTATTGCAAAATAAACCATGAAACAGTTTTAAGTTCAAAGTAGAAACATCCTTAGCAATTTAGATACAGAATGTTCCCTTGGTACCACAGAAGGCATCCCAAGTCTCTGCCACACTTTAGTGGAAGCAGGTACACATAATTTTCTAAGCCATTGACTAGTCCCTGAATAGAATGGCTACCCTCCTCACACAGAGCACTGGCCTTCTGCATTGTTGTTCTCGTCTCTGCTTCCCTGGGTGACAAATCCCTCTCCATGCACAATCTTCCTACCCCCCCACCTGAGGCTAGAAGGGGGGTTTCCTTCTCACAGGTCCAGGGGCCAGGGACAGAATGTGAAACTGGGTTTACTTTTCAAAATGGGTAAATGGCACTTATTCTTTTAAATAAAAAGCACCCTGGAACCTTACTGTCTCCTTGGGTCAATACTAGGTATCTGATTTATTCAGGGGGAAATGACTTGTGATGAGTTTGTTTGGGTCCTTCAGTTTCAAAACTCATCAACTTTACCATTTCCAATAATCCTAAGTCTCTGAAACCCCATTTTTTAAATCTGCTGCTCTATGACCATCGCTTCCTGTTCTTCCAGCTTACTGATTCCAGTTCTCTTCTCCAGAAGTTTCCTGATCTCACTGAGATCCATCATTCCTGGATATTACTAGTTTGTCCCCTTCTAACCATCCTTTTGAAATCCCCACTCTCTACTTACAGCTTGGATTCAATGGTTCAGCCCTATAACCATTCCTTGAAAACACTCTTAAGTTTTTCACTCTCCTACCTTCTCTTCATCATTCTTCACCTGGCAAAACTCCAAACAAGGTGTATGCTATGGATTGAACTATGTCCCCTCCTAATTCATAAGTTGCAATCCTAACCTCCAATGCAACTGTATTTAGAGATGGGGCCTATAAGGGGTAACTAAGGTTAAATGAGGGCACAAGGGTGTAGCCCTGATCCCATACAAGTAGTGTCCTTGTAAGAAGAGACATCAGAGAGCACTACTCCCCATCCTCACCATATGAAGACAGAGCAAGAAGGCAGTTGTCTACAAGCTAGAGAGTTCTCACCAGAAATTGACCATGCTGGCACCCTTATCTCAGACTTCCAGCTTCCAGAACTGTGAGAAAATAAATTTCTGTTGTTTAAGACACCTAGTTTATGGTATTTTGTTATGGCAGCCAGAGCAGACAGTTACAGTGTTAGGCAGAATAATGGCTCCACAGAGATGTCCACAGCCTAATCCCTGAAAGTGTGAATATGTTAGGTCATGTGGCAAAGAGGAACTAATGTTGCAGAATGTAATTGATGTTGCTAATTCGTGGACCTTGAGATGGACAGATTATCTTGCATCATTCAATGGGCCCAAGGTAATCACACTGGAGGCAGAAGAGGGAGAAGCAGAGGGCTGGCAGCATGTTGCTGGCTTTGAAGACTGAAGGGAGCAGTAAGACAAGAAATGTGCTCAGGAAGCTGGAAAAGGCAAAGCCATGGATTTTTTCCTGAGGGTCTCCAGAAGAAACACAGCCCTACTGACATTTTGAATTTAGCCTAGTGAGACTCATTTTTGAATTCTGACCTCTGGCAACAGAATAACTTTGTGTTGTTTAAAGCCACTAGTTTGTGGTTTGTTATATGTAAGTTTATGGTATGTTATAGCAGCAGTAGCAAACAATACCCATGCTTAAATCCAACAACTATCTACTTAGTCTTTGCCACAACCCACAAAGCTGTTCCCTGGAAAAATTACACAACCATGCTAACTGGCCTCACTTCAAATAGGACTATGGAGGCACTTGAGTGGCTCAGTCGGTTAAGCATCTGACTCTTGATTTCAGCTCAGGTCATGACCTCAGGGGCGTGAGATCCAGCCCCACATCAGGCTCCATGCTCAGCGCAGAGTCTGCTTGAGAGTCTCTCCCCCTCTTCTCTCCCCCTGCTCACATGGTCTCTAAAATAAATAAACCTTAAAAAAATATGACTCCATGTCAAAAGTGACCACTTGACATTTCCAGACAATCTGATCACTTTTCTATAAATTAACTTTTTCTCCAAGATGATTATTTCATATCTTTTCTTTCCTCACATCTCCAACTCTGTCTTTCCTCAATCTGCTCTCCGCTTGTGCTTATTTCCTCACAGAAAAAGATAATTATAAATAGTTGGTAAATAGAGCATCTTCCTACCATTTCCCTAATCTGCTTCTATTGCTACATATGCGTTTTGTCTTCCACATGTTGTAGTGGATGAACTGTCCATGAGCCAATTGGAAACCAATCTCTTCCATTGACTCCTGGATCCCAACTCTTTTAACTTCTCAGGGGCCTCCTTAATGGCAGTAACACTCAGTAGCCCAGGCAAAACATGTAGAAGTTTTAATTCCACTTTCTCCCTCACAGACCACATCCAGATGTATAAGTATTATCTGTGTGCCCTGAGCCCAATGACTTCTCACATTCCTACTGTTGGAGTCTAGTCCAGTTCCCCTCTACCTCTCACCTGGACAGATGCAATAACCTACCTGTCTTCATTTCCCATGGCACTATATCCTTAATGATTTTTTAAAAGATTTTATTTATTTATTTGAGAGTGAGAGAGAGAGCATGAGCTGGGGGAAGGGCAGAGGGAGAGGGGGAAGCAGACTCCCTGCTGAGCAGGGAGCCTGACGTGGGACTTGATCCCAGGACCCTGAGATCACAACCTGAGCCGAAGGCAGTGATGAATGCTGGCTGTCTCTGCATTTGTTGCTCATGCATTGATTTGGCTTCTCAGATTAGAAGAGAATAATCTTGATGGTGGAATCAATTTATAGTTCTTTAAATCACTGTACCGAGTACGTACCAGGTTCTCTATGAATAGTTTGATTCATTGGTGGATTTTCAAGGGAGTCAGGAATCGTGCTTGCTTTATTGGGGTTTTCCTTTCCTCCACACCTAACAACACATCCACATCCTACCTTATTCATCATACTGTTATTTTTAAGTGTTAGCCATGAGCCTGGGCATAATCATTCCCATTTGTGATTTACAGAAAAGAATGTTACTGAAGTTTATTTGATGATAATGATATAAACTCTTAAGAGCTTTTCAACAAAGGCTTAGTGGCTGAAGATCCAATGGGACTCCATAATAAAGTGATCTCCCACAGAATGGGATGCAAAAACAGGAATGCTGTAAGACTTCTTTAAGTCATTTGGCATTACATAAAGTCACACATTTTTCCATTTAGAAAACTTTAAATACTTTAAATCTGACTATGTGCAGGTTATAGGTCCATTTTGTTATTATGCATGTGCTTTTCTGATTGGTACAATACTCATGCTTTGATTTTTCTTTTTCTTGACTAAATTAATCACAGAATAATTTATAAAAGAAGTGATAAATATTATTAAGGGGATGACAAAAAGCTTTAAAGGAAAAGCTGAAGTTAAAAGTATAACAAATAGTTGTTTATTTATTTTTAAACGATTTTATTTATTTATTTGAGACAGAGAGAGAGCGTGAGAGCACAAGCTGGGGGGAGGGGCAGAGGGAGAGGGAGAAGCAGACTCCCCACTGAGCAGGGAGCCTGATGTGGGGCTAGATCCCAGGATGCTGGGATCATGACCTGAGCCAAAGGCAGACACTTAACCGACTGAGCCACCCAGGTGGCCCCAGATAGTTGTTTTTTTAAAAAAACTTCTACTGACTAGCTGTTCTGTTGTAACTTAGACTCAGTCATAGAAAAATATACCCTTTATGTGTTAAAATGAACACGCAAACAACAAGCACAAAAAAAAAGAGAAACAGCCTCATAAAAATAGAAAACAAACTAGTGGTTGCTAGTGGAGGGGGGCTTTGATGGTGGGATTGGAGAAATAGGTGAAGGGGATTACGAGGTACAAACTTTCAGTAAATAAATGATGTGATGAAAAGTACAGCATAGGGAATATAGTAAATAATATTGTAATAACTTTGTATGATGACAGATGGTGGCTAGACATACCATGGTGAGCACTTCATGATGTATATAATTGTTGAATCACTATACTGTACACCTAAAAATAACATATTATATGCCACCTATACTTCAGTTAAAAAAAAAAAGGTTACATGAAGGCAAAGGCCATTCATTCATTCAGCAGATCATCTTTGCTATTGCCCTTGTAAGCTTTATAAATCCAAGGACATTGTCTATATCGTTCAGTATTGTTTCCCAGGTTAGTGAAAGTGGCTGTCCCAAAGTCAAATGCATAAATGCTATGTATGAAATCTCAATTATTACCCACTGACAAACTATGAAATTCAACCATCTATATGAGAATATGTTTTCATTTTTATGCTTTCCCAAATATTTCTCTCTCACATGAAAAATATATGAAAATAACACATGAATATTAGAGTGGTTAAAGAGTGTATTTATTTCCTTGAAGATAATTTATTTAAAATCCTAATTTTCTAAATAGACTGGAAAAATCTCTTACTGACACATTCAGAACAAGGAACAACGATGTTTATTGGAAGATGGGGATGAAGTATGTGCAGTAAGTATGTATAACATGAACCTGGCAGTCTTGGAACTGCTCAGTTGAATCACACTATTCTCTTAAAAGGCTTAACCAAATCTTTATTAGCTGGGTTTAGTTCTGCTGTTAGGAAAAGAGTAATGTTATACATCCATCTTATCATTATAGCAATGATAAGATATTAACCTCTATGGAAGGGGCAACCCACTGACTCTAAAACCCTATTCTTTCCCTTATACCATAATCCCTCTATAAATGCAAAAAGCATAGTGTAACTAGCTGTGATCTTTCCTCATATTATCTTACAAGTTCAAAGAGATATGAAATAAAATCAGAAGTTGAACTATTTGAAGGAAGTTGTCTCTCCTTTTATTTTTTGTTTGAAATTCTGTTTAGCATTGAAGCAGGCTTCTGTGATTGAAGGTGGTAAATGATAGATAGGGTTCAACAGAGCTCTATGGTGAAGGGTAAGTATTTTAGTGTGCCCGTGACCTGATCCAAAGGCTATTTCTATCAGTTTGTCATCTAGTACAGAGAAGGTTAGTGAGGTCATGTTGATATATGATCTTTTATGCTCTGAACATACCACTGCAGTTGAACTGGCCCTATAATTCTCATTAACATCGAGCAGTTATCTTTTGATACTAAAGAATAAAATAAAACAACTGCTTTGTTTTTCCCCAAACTCTAATATGAAGAAAAGTCAAAGCTTAAAGTATTTAGGTAGAGAAATTTAGAGCATTTTTATTTTTACCCATAGAAGTAAAGATAGCTCTGGCATTCTCAGAAGAAAACCAAATAAGATCACATGGATGAGACTGCTGGTGGGAAGTGTCTGAACGTTACCATCACCATGATAAATATTTAGTTCTAGTAGAGAATGAGATTACCTTAAAAATGTTCTAGCATCTTAGTACACATTCCAAAAGGAATAGAGTTCTCTAAAGAAAGAAAATGCCAAAGAGATGGGAAGGCACGGTGGGATGAGAGAAAAAACTGCCAGCCAAGGAATTAGAAAAGCTGAGTTCTAGCTTCTGATTTGCTCCAGTACGAGGTAAATGACATTCAGCAAAGATCATACCTCTTTTCACCAGTTGTTTCTTGCTTGAATTTCCTTGAATGTTTCTGAGTCAGTCCAAAGACCTACTACCAGGTGCCCAAATCCATCTGCCCTACAAATCTTTCTAATTTGGTCAGATCATCAGTGGATCCAACAGCATTAAGAATAAAGTGAATAATTTTTAGCAGGCTATACCAGGTCTTTCAAGGTCCAACCCGTGCTTACCTCTTTGGCCCATCTCCCTCCACTTCCCACCTTCTTCCCCATCCTCCTACCATGCAGAGCCATTTGAGCTTCTGTTCTTTTCCTAGAGCTCCATTTCCCCCACCATTGATCCAAGTAACTCTCACTTCATGAGATTAAGTAATGGCTTAATTCACCTTAATGGCTGCCTTTTCCAAGAAGTTTTCTTGACCTTTCCTTCTGAGTTTGGTATCATTTTTTGTTATATTATAGCACTTACTATAAGAATCCACTTACTGTTTTCCCCCTCCCTCCACATGTTAGATGAATACTTGTTGGCAAATGGTATTAAATAAATGCATAATCAATGAATGAAAATCAACTCTCCTTATTGCTATTAGTTTTGGGGGGAGGATTGGGGAATGGAATTGAGTCACTGGCTGATACCATCATTAAGAAATCAAGTCATCAGATACCTAGGAATAAATCTAATCAAAGAGGTAAAGGATCTATACTTTAGAAATTACAGAACACTTATGAAAGAAATTGAGAAAGACACAGAGAGATGGAAAAACATTCCATGCTCATGGACTGGAAGAATAAACATTGTTAAAATGTCTATCTTGCCCAGAGCAATCTACACTTTCAATGCCAACCCTATTAAAATACCATTGGCATTTTTCAAGGAGCTGGAACAAACAATCCTAAACCTTGTATGGAACCAGATAAGACACTGAATCACCAAGAGAATGTTGAAAAAGAAAAACAAAGCTGGGGGTATCATGTTGTCTGACTTCAAGTTATATTACAAAGCTGTGATCACCAAGACAGCATGGTATTGGCATAAAAACAGACACATAGACCAATGGAACAGAATAGAGACTCCAGAAATGGACCCTCAACTCTATGGTCAACTAATCTTTGACTAATCAGGAAAAAATACCCAATGGAAAAAAGACAGTCTCTTCAATAAATGGTGCTGGGAAAATTGGACAGCTACATATAGAAGAATGAAACTGACCATTCTCTTACACCATACACAAAGATAAACTCAAAATGGATGAAAGACCTCAATGTGAGACAGGAATCCATCAAAATCCTAGAGGATAATACAGGCAGTAACCTTTCGACATCGGCCACAGCAACTTCTTTCAAGACACATCTCCAAAGGCAAGGGAAACAAAAGCAAAAATGAACTTTTGGGACTTCATCAAGATAAAAAGCTTCTGCACAGCAAAGGAAATAGTCAACAAAACTAAGAGGCAACCCACGGACTGGGAGAAGATATTTGCAAATGACATTACAGATAAAGGGCTGATATCCAAGATCTATAAAGAACTTCTCAGACTCAATACCCAAAAAACAAGTAATCAAGTAAAAAAGTGGGCAGAAGACATGAACAGACACTTCTCCAAAGAAGACATACAAATGGCTAACAGACACATGAAAAAATGCTCAACATCACTAGCCATCAGGGAAATATAAATCACAACCACACTGAGATACCACCTTACACCAGTTAGAATGGCAAAAGTTAACAAAACAGGAAACAACAAATGTTGATGAGGATGTGGAGAAAGGGGAACCCTCTTACACTGTTGGTGGGAATGCATCTGGTACAGCCACTCTGGAAAACAGTATGGAGGTTCCTCAAGATATTAAAAATAGAGCTACCCTATGACCCAGCAATTGCACTACTAGGTATTTACCCCAAAGATATAGATGTAGTGAAAACAAGGGGCACATGCACCCCAATGTTCATAGCAACAATGTCCACAATAGCCAAACTATGGAAGGAGCCGAGATGCCCTTCAACAGATGAATGGATAAAGAAGATGTGGTCCATATATACAATGGAATATTACTCAGCCATCAGAAAGGATGAATACCCACCATTTGCAATGACATGGATGGAACTGGAGGGGATTATGCTAAGTGAAGTAAGTCAAGCAGAGAAAGACAATTATCATATGGTTTCACATATGTGGAACATAAGCAATAGTATGGAGGACCATAGGGGAAGGGAGGAAAATCTGAAGGGGGAGAAATTAGAGAGGGAGATGAACGATGAGAGACTATGGACCCCGGGAAACAAATTGAGGGTTTCAGAGGGGAGGGGGTAGGGGGATGGGATAACAGGGTGATGGGTATTAAGGAGGGCATGTGTTGTGATGATCACTGGGTGTTATATGCAACTAATGAATCACTGAACACTACATCAAAAACTAATGATGTACTATACAGTGGCTAATTGAACATAATAAAAAAAAGAAATCAAGTCATCACTTTTACTGGGAATTAAAAATATCTCTCCCTCCCCATTCTGGCTGAATGTTCTGGGCAAGAATAACTGATTAATTAACCAAATTAATTTTATCTCATTAGAATAATAAAATTAGTCTTGAAGAAATGTTTAGGTCCTTTAACTTCCTGAGCAAAAGAATCTTAAATTTGGCTTCAAATGATTAGTTTCTTTCTGTCTGTTTCTTTAATCAATTTCCTCCTTTCCTACTCTATGTTGGTTCCAGCTGATTACGGTTTAAAGCTGGGTGGCACCTGTCTGCCAGAAAACAGAGGCAGCCTAGAACAATGGAACAAAAGATTACTCTGTGCACAATCAGAAAATCTGGGATTGAGTGTCATTTCTTAGTGTGGCAGGCTTGGCAACATACTGAATCCTTTAGACCTCTGTCTCCTCTTCTGTAAATTACAATGATGCCCACCTTACAGAGTAACAGTAAGGCTCAAATAAGATTATATTGCTATGAATGCACTTTGCAAAGAGTTAAATGCTAAACAAATGTCATTATTCTAACTCTAAACCCAAAGCATCAGTATTATTTATAACCAGCTCTCCAAACCAACTTTTTCCTAGAGTTACTATACCGAGCAAAAAAGGACTAATTTGAATTTTATCTCCTCTGCCAAGTGGATAGGAAGAGAAACCAGAAAAATGCCTAAAAAAAAGAGGAAGATCGGATCAGTATATCAAGCAGCCCAGATATAATCCACAACATAGAAAAATGATTCTGCCTAATTGGGAATTCAGGAACAGACATCTCTGCCCTACAAAAATACCCCTTGCTTTAGACATTTCTCTCTCTGGCCAGACATTCTCCTCAAAGAGTGGCACTGTTGGGAATCCAGAGTACATTAAATGTCTACAGTGTCTCAAATTCTGAAAAATGCCTTTGCTATCAATTCTATGTATTATGCCTCACAAGGACCTAGAGAAGTATGTTAATATTATCCTTGGACCAGAAAAGGAAGACAGTTAGCAACTAAGTGATCTGCCTCAGGTCACAGAGGGAATTGAAGCTGATGTTAACATTTATAGGGCCTTCTCTTGGTGGCAAGGGTGACTCCTTTATTCCTCTAGTTGTGGGTTTTCTGCGTATGACCAGATTTACCAGTCTTTAAGCAGGTGATTTTGAGATACTGTTGAGGGTTTGATGGGGCAAGTATACAATTCTCGCTGGCTTATCCATTCCCACATGTCACAGGAGGTAGGCACAATTTTCAGTGGAAAAAAGATATGTAGAAAGAAACTGATCTATAGTCATGCAGGAAATACAAAGAAGGAACAGGACTGCAACTCTGTGTTTTGTCTTAAGAGTTTGATGTCTCTCTAGTAGACTCGTGATTCTCAAACTATTGCTTTCTTAAGGATGAGAATTAACTGTATTAAAAACAATCTGTATATAATAAAATAATGATACGGGGTTACTAGCATTATTTAACATTATCTTGACTGCTGGTTTCCATTTTTCTATTCAAGAAAACTTCCTATTCTGGTTAATAAATTAAGGAACTTGAAATTTTAAAATGTGGAAGTAAATATGAACTCTGGCAGGTGGGAAAAGACTCAGAATCAAAATGAATTGGTAGAAAGTTTTATGTCTCAGGTATTAGTCTCTTCACCAGTTATTTCTGGTTTTTCTTTTAGACAGGTAGTTGGACGGTACTGCCCCATCCGCTTTTAAGACAGTCATGGAATAGGGCTCACTCAGGCTATTGAAATATGAGCAGAAATGACACATAGCCTCTATAGATGAAAGCTTTAAGAACTTGTGTGCCACAGGTTTTTTCCCTCTGCCATAGTGTCTAGTGTTTGACTGTGTTCCAGATAATAGCTGGTCTGTTTGCCTGGTACTAAATGGAACAGAAGAGCACCCAACCCGTGGTGGGTTGCAAGGGAAAAAAAATATTAAACCACTTAGATGTGTGAGTTGTTTGTAATGAAAAGATAATGTATACCGTCATAACTGATAAGTTCATCATATTCAAAAGGAACAGATACACTAAAGGGAATAAGAGATTAACAAAGCGGGGGGGGGGGGCGGAGCAAGATGGCAGAGGAGTAGGAGACCTGGATTTTGTCTGGTCTCAGGAATTCAGCTGGATAAGGATCAAACCATTCTGAACACCTACGAACTCAACAGGAGAGCGAAGAAAAGAATAGCAACAACTCTCTGAACAGAAAAGCGACCACTTTCTGGAAGGTAGGACCTGTGGAGAAGTGAATCTGAGGCGATATTCGGGAGGATAGACGGCGGGGGAGGGGCCTCCATTGGCCGCTTCTGGCAAGTGATAGAGCGCGGAGCACAAAATCCGAACTTTTAAAAGTCTGCTCGGCTGAGGGACGTCACTCTGGTGGCTAAGCGGGGGGTGGAACCCTCCGGGACAGTGTGGTCTCAGGACCCTCGGGGTCACAGAAAGACCGGGGGTGCCTGAGTGTGGCAGAGCTCCCAGGTAACGGAGCAGGGAAGCCAGCTGCAGAGGCGGAGCCAAGGAGCGGGCTCTCAGCTCGGGGTTGTCATAAACCGTGATCCGTGGCACAGTCAGGCCACTGCTCCTCCAGCAGGGACCCAACAAGCGGCAGATCCGGGGAGACTCACCTTCTTCCCCCGGGAGGAGCGGCGCGGGAGCACACCACAGGGATCTGCTGGGTTTGGAGACTCCAGACGGGGTCGGGTGCCAGAGATAGAAATGCGTGGTCACAGGCCTGGTGAGCATGGAGTGCGGCTGGAGACCGGGGAGATGGGAGTGAGTGACTGCTTTTCTCTGGGGGCTCACTGAGGAGTGGGGCCCCGAGTTCTCATCTTCTACGGGGCAGAGATTGGGAGGCCGCCATTTTCACTCCCGGCCTCCAAAGCTGTACAGAAAGCTTGCAGGGAACAAAAGCTCCCGAGAGCAAACCCGAGCAGATTACTTAGCCCGGACTGGCAAGGGCGGGACAATTCCGCCTCCGGCAAAGACACTTGGGAACCACGGCAACAGGCCCCTCCCCCAGAAGATCGGCAAGAACAGCCAGCCAAGACCAAGTTTACCGACCAATGAGAACCGCAGAACTCCAGCGCTAGGGGAATACTGCATATAGAATCCATGGCTTTTTTACCATGATTCTGTAGTCTTTCAAAGTTAATTTTTTAACTGTTTTTTTTTTTTTTGAATTTTTCTTTTTCCCTTTTTCAACCAACATCTTATCAATCCCTTTTTTAAAAAAAACATTTTTATTTTTCATTTTTAGAGTCATATTCTATCCCTTCATAGTAGTCACCCGTATTTTTGGCATATATATATAAGTTGTTCTCTCTTTAAAATTTTGAGATAGTTTCTTCTACAGATCAAAATATACCCTAAATCTCTAGTGTATGGTTTTTTTCTACTCCCCAGCCTGATCACATTCTCTCCCTTTTTTTTTTTAAATCCTCTTCTTTCTTTTTTCAAACAACTTCTTATCAATTCCTTTTATAAAATTTTTTATAATTTCCATCTTTACAGTCATATTCCATCCCTTCATCATATCAACCCTTATTTTTGTACATATATAAGTTTTTCTTTCTTTAAAATTTTGGGAGGCACTTTCTTCTAACAGACCAAAATACACCCAAAATCTAGTGTGTGGCACTGATCTATATACCAGCCTCAGCATATTTGATCATATTCCGTTTTTTTTTGTTTTCTTCTGTTTTTGTTTGTTTTTACCTTTTTCTTTTTCTATTTTTTTCTTTTTCTTTTCCTCTCTTTCCCTTTCTTTTCCCACTGCTTCAGGTCTTTTCTGATTTGTTTAGAGTATATTTTCTGGGGACGTTGTTACCCTGTTAGCATTTTGTTCTCTCACTAATCTATTCTCCTCTGGACAAACTGACAAGATGGAACTACGGTACTACTGCCAGGGACCTACTCAATACGGACATTAGTATGATGTCAGATCTAGAGTTCAGAATCATCACTTTAAAGATACTAGCCGGGCTTGAAAAAAGCATGGAAGGTATTAGAGAAACCCCTTCTGGAGAAGTAAAAGAACTAAAATCTAACCAAGTAGAAATCAAAAAGGCTATTAATGAGGTGCAATAAAAAATGGGGGTGCTAACTGCTAGGATAAATGAGGCAGAAGAGAGAATCAGTGATATAGAAGACCAAATGATGGAAAATAATGAAGCTGAGAAAAAGAGAGATAAACAACTACTGGATCATGAGGGCAGAATTCGAGAGATAAGCGATACCATAAGACAAAACAACATTAGAATAATTGGGATCCCAGAAGAAGAAGAAAGAGAGAGAGGGGCAGAAGGTATAATGGAGCAAATTATAGCAGAGAACTTCCCTAAATTGGGGAAGGAAACAGGCATCAAAATCCAGGAGGCACAGAGAACCCCTCTCAAAATCAATAAAAATAGGTCAACACCCTGACATCTAATAGTAAAACTTACGAGTCTCAGAGACAAATTTTCAGAGAAAATCCTGAAAGCAGCTCGGGAGAAGAGATATGTAACCTACAATGGTAGAAACATTAGATTGGCAACAGACCTATCCACAGAGACCTGGCAGACCAGAAAGGACTGGCATGATATATTCAGAGCACTAAATGGGAAAAATATGCAGCCAAGAATACTATATCCAGCTAGGCTGTCATTGAAAATAGAAGGAGAGATAAAGAGCTTCCAGGACAAACAAAAACTAAAGGAATTTGCAAACATGAAACCAGCCCTACAAGAAATCTTGAAAGGGGTCCTCTAAGCAAAAAGAGACCCTAAAAGCAACATAGACCAGAAAGGAACACAGACAATATACGGTAACAGTCACCTTACAGGCAATACAATGGCACTAAATTCCTATCTTTCAATAGTTACCCTGAATGTAAATGGGCTCAATGCCCCAATCAAAAGACACCGGCTATCAGACTGGATTAAAAAACAAGACCCATCGATATGCTGTCTGCAAGAGACTCATTTTAGACCCAAAGACACCCCCAGATTGAAAGTGAGGGGGTGGAAAACCATTTACCATGCTAATGGACACCAAAAGAAAGCTGGGGTGGCAATCCTTATATCAGACAAATTAGATTTTAAACCAAAGACTGTAATAAGAGATGAGGAAGGACACTATATCCTACTTAAAGGGTCTATCCAACAAGAAGATCTAACAATTGTAAATCTCTATGCCCCTAACATGGGAGCAGCCAATTATATAAGGCAATTAATAACAAAAGCAAAGAAACACACCGACAACAATACAATAATAGTGGGGGACTTTAACACCCCCCTCACTGAAATGGACAGATCGTCTAAGCAAAAGATCAACAAGGAAATAAAGACTTTAAATGACACACTGGACCAAATGGACTTCACAGACATATTCAGAACATTCCATCCCAAAGCAACGGAATACACATTCTTCTCTAGTGCCCATGGAGCATTCTCCAGAATAGATCACATCCTAGGTCATAAATCAGGTCTCAACCGGTACCAAAAGATTGGGATCATTCCCTGCCTATTTTCAGACCACAGTGCTTTGAAACTAGAACTCAATCACAAGAGGAAAGTCGGAAAGAACTCAAATACATGGAGGCTAAAGAGAATCCCACTAAAGAATGAATGGGTCAACCAGGAAATTAAAGAAGAATTTAAAAAATTCATGGAAACCAATGAAAATGAAAACACAACTATTCAAAATCTTTGGGATGCAGCAAAGGCAGTCCTAAGAGGAAAGTATACAGCAATACAAGTCTTTCTCAAGAAACAAGAAAGGTCTCAAGTACACAACCTAACCCTACACCTAAAGGAGCTGGAGAAAGAACAGCAAATAAAGCCTAAACCCAGCAGGAGAAGAGAAATAATAAAGATCAGAGCAGAAATCAATGAAATAGAAACTAAAAGAACAGTAGAACAGATCAACAAAACTAGGAGCTGGTTCTTTGAAAGAATTAACAAGATGGATAAACCCCTGGCCAGACTCATCAAAAAGAAAAGAGAAATGACCCAAATCAACAAAATCATGAATGAAAGAGGAGAGATCACAACCAACACCAAAGAAATACAAACAATTATAAGAACATATTATGAGCAACTCTATGCCAGCAAATTAGATAACCTGGAAGAAATGGATGCATTCCTAGAGATGTATTAACTACCAAAACTGAACCAGGAAGAAATAGAAAACCTGAACAGACCTATAACCGCTCAGGAAATTGAAGCAGTCATCAAAAATCTCCCAAAAAACAAAAGCCCAGGGCCAGATGGCTTCCCAGGGGAATTCTACCAAACATTTAAAGAAGAATTAATACCATTCTTCTGAAACTGTTCCAAAAAATAGAAATGGAAGGAAAACTTCCAAACTCATTTTATGAGGTCACCATTACCTTGATCCCCAAACCAGACAAAGACCCCATCAAAAAGGAGAATTACAGACCAATATCCCTGATGAACATGGATGCAAAAATTCTCACCAAAACACTAGCCAATAGGATCCAACAGTACATTAAAAGGATTATTCACCACGACCAAGTGGGATTTATCCCTGGGCTGCGAGGTTGGTTCAACATCCGCAAATCAATCAACGTGATACAATACATTAACAAAAGAAAGAACAAGAATCATATGATCCTCTCAATAGATGCAGAAAAAGCATTTGACAAAGTACAGCATCCTTTCTTGATCAAAACTCTTCAGAGTATAGGCATAGAGGGTACATACCTCAATATCATAAAAGCCATCTATGAAAAACCTACAGCAAATATCATTCTCAATGGGGAAAAACTGAGAGCTTTCCCCCTAAGGTCAGGAATGCGGCAGGGATGTCCATTATCACCACTGCTATTCAACATAGTATTGGAAGTCCTAGCCACAGCAATCAGACAACAAAAAGAAATCAAAGGCATCCAAATCGGCAAAGAAGAAGTCAAACTCTCACTCTTTGCAGATGATATGATACTTTATGTGGAAAACCCCAAAGACTCCACCCCAAAACTGCTAGAACTCATACAGGAATTCAGTAATGTGGCAGGATATAACATCAATGCACAGAAGTCAGTGGCATTCCTATACACCAACAACGAGACAGAAGAAAGAGAAATTAAGGAGTCGATCCTATTTACAATTGCACCCAAAAGCACCTAGAGGTGCTTTTTTTGCACCAAAGAGGCAAAGGATCTGTACTCAGAAAACTATAAAATACTCATGAAAGAAATTAAGGAAGACACAAAGAAATGGAAAAACGTTCCATGCTCATGGATTGGAAGAAGAAATATTGTGAAGATGTCAATGCTACCTAGAGCAATCTACACATTTAATGCAATCCCTATCAAAATACCATCAACATTTTTCAAAGAAATGGAACAAATAATCCTAAACTTTGTATGGAACCAGAAAAGACCCTGAATAGCCAGAGGAATGTTGAAAAAGAAAAGCAAAGCTGGTGGCATCACAATTCCGGACTTCCAGCTTTATTACAAAGCTGTCATCATCAAGACAGTATGGTACTGGCACAAAAACAGACACATAGATCAATGGAACAGAATAGAGAGCCCAGAAATGGACCCTCAACTCTATGGTCAACTAATCTTCGACTAAGCAGGAAAGAATGTCCAATGGAAAAAAGACAGTCTCTTCAACAAATGGTGTTGGGAAAATTGGACAGCCACATGCAGAAGAATGAAACTGGACCATTTCCTTACACCACACACAAAAATAGACTCCAAATGGTTGAAAGACCTCAATGTGAGACAGGAGTCCATCAAAATCCTAGAGGAGAACACAGGCAGCAACGTCTTCGACCTCAGCCGCAGCAACTTCTTCCTAGAAACATCGCCAAAGGCAAAGGAAGCAAGGGCAAAAATGAACTATTGGGACTTCATCAAGATAAAAAGCTTTTGCAAAGCAAAGGAAACAGTCAACAAAACCAAAAGACAACCGACAGAATGGGAGAAGATACTTGCAAATGACATATCAGATAAAGGGCTAGTATCCAAAATCTATAAAAACCTTATCAAACTCAACACCCAAAGAACAAAGAATCCAATCAAGAAATGGTCAGAAGACATGAACAGACATTTTTCCAAAGAAGACATCCAAATGGCCAACAGACACATGAAAAAGTGCTCAACATTGCTCGGCATCAGGGAAATCCAAATCAAAACCTCAATGAGACACCACCTCACACCAGTCAGAATGGCTAAAATTAACAAGTCAGGAAATGACAGATGTTGGCGGGGATGCGGAGAAAGGGGAACCCTCCTACACTGTTGGTGGGAATGCAAGTTGGTGCAGCCACTCTGGAAAACAGTATGGAGGTTCCTCAAAAAGCTGAAAATAGAGCTACCCTACGACCCAGCAATTGCACTACTGGGTATTTACCCCAAAGATACAGAAGTAGGAATCTGAAAAGGTACGTGCACCCTGATGTTTATAGCAGCAATGTCCACAATAGCCAAACTGTGGAAAGAGCCAAGATGTCCATCGACAGATGAATGGATAAAGAAGAGGTGGTATATATATACAATGGAATATTATGCAGCCATCAAAAGGAATGAGATCTTGCCATTTGCAACGACGTGGATGGAACTGGAGGGTATTATGCTGAGCGAAATAAGTCAAACAGAGAAAGACATGTATCATATGACCTCACTGATATGAGGAATTCTTAATCTCAGGAAACAAACTGAGGGTTGCTGGAGTAGGGGGTGGGGTGGGAGGGATGGGGTGACTGGGTGATAGACACTGGGGAGGATATGTGCTCTGGTAAGCGCTGTGAATTGTGCAAGACTGTTGAATCTCAGATCTGTACCTCTGAAACAAATAATGCAATATATGTTAAGAAAAAAAAAGAAGAAGATAGCGGGAGGGGAAAAATGAAGGGGGGAAATCGGAGGGGTAGACGAACCATGAGAGACGATGGACTCTGAAAAACAAACTGAGGGTTCTGGAGGGGAGGGGGTTGGGAGAATGGGTTAGCCTGGTGATGGGTATTAAAGAGGGCACGTTCTGCATGGAGCACTGGGTGTTATGCACAAACAATGAATCATGGAACACTACATCTAAAACTAATGATGTAATGTATGGGGATTAACAGAATAAAAAAATTAAAAAAAAAAAGAGATTAACAAAGCACATGAAAAGGTATACAAGGAATGGATACCCACAAACTGAAAAGGAAAGGTAGAATGCAAAGTGTCTGAGTGAAGATAAATGGAGCAGAAGAGAAGTGACTTTATAGGGATGCATCAGCCAAATGCCTTCCTAACACAGATGGTGAAACTGGCACGGTGGTCAGACCACCACTGGGAGACTTTATCCATTTGAAACATGTCAAAAATGTTGTTCTGATAAAATCTGATAGATTCTTGACTTATCCAGAAAATAGTCATCTCTCAAAAGCAGCACTGTGGGATTTTTTAAAAGTTGAGGAGGCAGTCAGGGGAATTGTAAATGGGATTTAAATTGGCTAAATAAGGAGCCACTTAATGTTAAGGAAGTAATGGAAAACATGGGAGATTACATAGCAACCCAAAGAGGGAACACTGGACATAAAAAATGTACTCCAGCTTGTAAAGAAGTGAATCCAAAAGATTTAGATAAAAGATATTTATGTTACTGAAGTTGTAACATTTAAAAGGGATTGGAAATCTGGCAAGATCTAGTATGTTACATTATGACAAAGTCACAAATAATACTAGTGAGGAAACCTCAGTCCTTGAAGGATTCTATATTGCTCCATTAATTTAGTCAACAAATGTTTATTGAGTAACTACTAGGAGTTAGAAATTGTGCTAAAATGTTGACGGTCCAAAGAAGATATAGTTCCTGCCCTCAAGGAGCCTGCAGTATAGTCAAATAAACAGAAAATAAACCAATAAGCCCCCAGCTAGCATTTGTTAAATACTTAGTATCTGTAGTGATTATGACATGGCCTGTGTATAATTTCTTCCCCTAAGTTTTACAAGCTTGCCGTTTAGGGGTTATTCACTGAAATTCAGAGAGATGAAATAATTTGGCTTTATTATATTCAACAATAATTGACTAAACTGGGACTTAAAATCAATTTTCTGTGATTTCAACATCTGTGTTCTTTCAGACGTACCCTGATGACTTTCATATCTAACTTTAAGACTATGTAATTTTTAAAAAGATTTTATTTATTCATTTCAGAGAGAGACAGAGAGAGGGAGTGCAGGGGAGGAGCAGATGAAGAGGGAGAGAGAGAGAATCTCAAGCAGACTCACGCCAAGCGCAGAGCCCAATGCAGTGCTGGATCTCAGGACCCTGACATCATGACCTGAGCCAAAACCAAGAGTTGATGCTTAATTGACTGAGCCACCCAATTTCCCAGGATTATGTGATTTTTTAAAAATGTTTTTGAAATGTTAGTGTGCCTGTATGTGTGTGTGTATGTGTGTGCATGTGTGCTTTAAATGGACAATGGATTTATTGAACAGAAAAAAAAATTGCTTTTCTGTGTGATTACATTTCGGTTATTTTTTTCAGTTCAACTGGAAGATGGTTTTAGAAACTCCTGAGAAATTAATGATTTATAAGCTGTATTTTGAGAATCTTTTTAGTCAGTCACATGCAAAATGCTAAGTTGTTTTTCAGCAGAGTCTAGAAATCGTATTTTATACAGAAAAAAAGGATATTCTTAGATAAAGTAATAAAATCTTCTCTAAAAAGACAAGCAGTGATCAAACTGGTTTTACAAATTTATAGCTGGAGGTCACAATTTTCTTCTATGAGTGATTAGTTCTTTTTCTTTGGGACTTGAATTCTAAGAATTAAAAAGGGAGGTCTTAATATTTTTTTTTCCAGGAGTCCCAGTAATGTACACCTATAATTGGAGGGAAATTTGGCATCAGAGACTACAACTCACCATTTAATACAAGCCAAACAGCTAAATTGATTTTAGCATTCTGGAAGAAAAATTGCACCTTTGGTGCTGAATTGCTTCCCCATGAGCACTGAGCCAAATATTAATGTATATTTGAAAGGAAACAAAAAGCATTCAAACTCTAATGGACCTCAGGCTTATAAATTGGAATTCAGTCACTTTAAATTAAGTTGGATTTCTTGAAGCAAAACTACTCTTATTATTTTTGTATTACTGCTCTGACCAACAGTTTATATGCCACATAACAGTGTTCTAAGTTCTTCACATGTAACAGAAATGGAAACATCTATGCTGGAGGCTTCTGTGGTAATGCTCACTCCCGAGAACACAGACACACACAGCCAAGCGTCAGCCCATTTCTTAGGACTTGTGAAGACATATGACAGTCCACTCAGTTGACTTTCTGTAAGCTGGTGAATCAAGGACAAATTTACTGCATGTTAAACAGCTTTTTGTTGCTCCTTTGAAAATTTTAAAAGTAATACATGTTCACTGTATAAAAATTAAGAATTCCAGATAAACAAACAAAAAAATGTAATCCAGTTACTGAACAAAAACTACTAATAATATCTTGGATAATATCTTCCTAAATTCTTTGCTTTGTAGGTGAATTAAATTTTCATTTTATAAAAAAGTACAACACTTTTTCACTTAATAACATGATAAAAGAATATTTACAAATCATTTTACATAGTGCATAATTATCCCATATTTTTTTTAACCAACCACTGGATTTGAATACTATGGTTGCCTCTAATATTGGGTTATTACAATATCATTTCTTAAAGATATTTATCACAGTCTTTGGAAAAAAGTTGAATATTTATTTTTAAAAAGTTATTATTTACTTATTTATTTACTTATTTATCTATACATTTGTTTATGTTTAGCATATGTTAAAAATAACATTTTGGAGGTAGGAATACAGTTATGGGTGATGACTAAGAAGTTAGTGCTAGATCTTAGTCTGACAGCTTATCCTACCTTCTGCCCACTGGAAGTCCTGTCCCAGGCCCAGCCTGAGTGCTAGATGCCAGGGCTTGCTGCCTTTTCTGTCCTTGCCTCCCCTCCTATGGAAGCGGGGTTCTTCCCTGGCCCACCCCAGACACCAACCCCTGTCCCTGGGGATGAGCCTGGTTTGTGTAATGCTGAAAGAAAGGTCCAGCTGGGATCTTCTACCTCTCTGCCTAGCCAACCTTGCTACTGGCCATTTCCAGAATGTATGACGAGCTCTTGGAGTCATGCCTTGACTGCCTGGATCCCTCAGGAGTCACCTTGGCAGGATCCATGCCATCCTTTGTGGCTGACTTTTGGGGTTGTGCTTAAACATTTCACCATTTCACATCAACATTCTTTCTTTCACCCATCACACAATTTAGTGAGCCCCTACTTTTTGGAAGATTGTCTGGGCCTGGGGATAAAATTGTGAATAATACAATCTCCGCCTTCATGGAGTGGGTCTACATTTCAGAAGTTATGGGGAATTATGAGAAGAGAGGGAGAGAGACAGAGACAGAGAGACAGAGAGAGACAGAGAGCAAGCACATTTATTGCATCCAGTTGGAAAATCCTCTCTGGAATTCATCTTCATCTTCAATAGGGTGGTAGATCATGTTTATTTTGGAATGATTGTGGCATCAGCTATTTCTGGTATCTTTAGCCCTATGTGCTTTATTTCTATGGTTTTCCCTTTAAACTCATGACAATCCTTGTTAACATGAGCTTGGAAAGAAATAAATCACCTAGGATATTGAAACTACACTTTAGCTAACATATGTTACAAATATATTACCATACATACAGCCAACTGGGCCTCCACTACCTACACATCCCCCACCTTTGGAAGAGTGTGTGTTGAACAGTAAAGTGTGGGGCACAGAAACAAAGAAACAGGGATGACTCATGGGTCAGATTATCATCCTTTACACAAGATTATAACATTTGGTCCATCAAACTCCCAATCTGCAGATAGCTATTTTTAGAAATTAAATCATTAAGCAGGTGAAAACAACTTTTTTCCTATTTCAGTGTCAAGTGTATACAGTATTTTTTTTTAACACTGTCTAGACTCACAATTGTAAATTGAAAGATTTCTAAGAAATATTCTAGCCCAAGACTTTCATTGTAGAAATGAGGAAAGCCAGCCAATGTTAAATGGCTTGAGCTTCCCTCATTTCAGAGTTAAGATATCCAAAGGCAATTAAAAGTTTGTCTAAAAAAAGTGAACAGAGCAAGGTCTATACCCAGGAGAAAAATTCTTCAAAAAGTATCAAAGAAATGAAAATAAAGATTAATAGTTGTCCAATTAAATCAAATCCAAAATCTTTAGCTTGACATTCAAAGTCCTTTTCCTTTCTACCAACACAAGTTCTTCTCTCCAACCAAATGTCAATTTTTGAACACAATTAACATTTTACCATAAGCACGTAGATACATCATACCATTCAGCAGGCTAATCCATGGCCTTGCCCTTCCTCACATCTAGCTCAGAAATCCAGCCCTCATTTTTCCTAGACAAATGGGTCTTTCTTTGGCCACGGATCCTTGGCTCACATGTACTCTGTAAGGGACACATTTACTTGCAAGTACAAAATGTTACTTTAGAAATGTAGTATCTCTTTGCATATGCTGACATTTGATGTCTCCAAATGCTTTGTCTCCCCCACCCCCCAATTTTTTTTTACAACTTGCTAGAATGCACCAGGGAGAATTTGTTGCTGCGGTCTGGATTTCTTTTTTGAGCATTACACAAGGATACCAGCTGTCTCCCTTCTGCTCTTTACGTGGTCACCATCACATCTACTCTTTAAGGTGGAGTTCAGAGCTGGCCTTAACAGCTTCCTCCCACCCAGAGGAAGCTTGCCACAAATAGCTTCCTCCCCTGGCTTCAAGTCAGCCCTGGAAGGGTTTCTCAGTTCCCCAGCTTTGATTTTTCCAATTGCTGTCCCCGCTTTTTTGTCCGGTTCTCTCTCTGACTGGGTTTGCCACTGTGGACCTAATACTTCAGACTCCTGTCCTTCTTGGCACTACCCACGAGTTTTGGGGCTACTATCCCTTTCCATGCCAGCTCTGAATTGTACAGAACAGGACAGACTGCCTCCAGCCTGGAGGGAACAAGGAAACTGGGAATGCAGGTTACACCAAAAATTCATGTCGGGCCAGGCTGTATCCCTTGGGGTTGAGTCAAAAATTTCTTGCTGTCCTTACTCTATAATCACTTCAACTAACCAAACCTACTCCCTGTGCCCACCCACATGTGAGGCTAAAAGAATGCGTTAGGTTGTTTGTTTTGTTTTTGTTTTTGTTTTCCTATATCAGACTGATATTTTGATTTAGGTAAATGAGTTTTGAAAAGGTTTTGGCTTATACTTTTCTACCCCAGTGGCTCAGTTGTTTGGTAAGCAAATTCGCCCAAGATTAGCCTTTAAAAAAAAAAATCTAATGGTACCAGCTGATGAAAAGTAAACCCCAATAATGGCAAAAAGAACAACACAAAGGATTAAAGTTTATCATCCTTCTTTCTTGGTACATTTGAAACAGTGTAATTGAAACGCCTCTCCTCTTTCAGAAGACAAAGACAAAGGAACCATACTATTAACAACCAACTATCGATTTTCAGATTTACATTGTTTTGGGTCATTTAGTGTATTTCTCTCCAGCAACTTGCTTGACGGTGGTAAGGAAAATGTTCTATAAAACGAGCAAGTAAGTAAGATGCAATATTTCAAAGCGTGGTCCATGGGGTGATTCTAGCTGTGTGGTGTAAGCAATTTGCTGGGGTGGCTGCTTCTGCTAGAAATTTCTTAAGAGAGGCAGCCAAGACATATGTTTATTTATCTCAGACTGGCCTTAAAGTCAGTCTGGGGAAAGTAAATAAAAGGTGATTGATTTTTCTCTGGAAGATATGATATTCTATTGAAATACGTAGAATGGAATATGGACAATAAATTAAATGATTTTATTTTTCTTTTTTTAAAAAATAAAACACTACTGAAGGTGAAATATCTTTAGAATGAGTAGTTTAGCTTTTCCAGCATCATATATGTCAAGAGCAATCTAACACATCCCTTTCAACTAAGAATAGTACACACCATTTGGAAACTTCATGTTTTTCAGCAGAAATTCCCTTACCCATGCCTACAATTTTAAAGGCGTGTTCTAAAAGGTCATTTAAAAACGTTTGAGTGTTCTGAGAAAATCAGCTCTAAAATTTAGGGCAATATATCAAAAATAGTTTTAAGCATATCAAACTTGATTTTAGTTTGGCAAAAAAAGAATCATTAAATCCCAGAAAACCAGTTTTCTCTCACTTCATGAAAGTTGTTAAATATTTAGCAAGATCAGAAGACACTCTGTTTCTGTCATCATCTAGATCACAGAGGATTCTGAAGAAATCGGTCATTAGGTAGAATTTTATTTCAGTAATGGAGCCCCATATCCCATATTCCCGTGGAAGGGACTAACACAATAAACGGCACATGTGGGACCTAAATTGAACTCCTCCGGATTCATTGATTCGCATGCTACACGGAGAGCAGTTAGGGGAAGCAAAGCTGAAATGACTGCCTGGAGTCTCAAATACATCAACTCAATGATTAGCTGACTCGCCTTTCCTGCTGACTTCTTGTCAACACACGATAGCCTCGGATAGCCTCGTTGGTATTGTTTGACTTGCTCTAAAATGCAGAAATAGGCAAATCACCCAGGCGCTCCTGTGAAGTATAAGGCACGCGGCATGGAAGCTGCCGGGCACTGCCACGAGGAAGAGGAAACAGCCCTCGGAGAGCTCTCAGCAACACACCGGTAGGAGGCCATTAAAACAACACAGCTCTGAGGTACAAACCCATCGAAGACGCTTTCATCAAAGAGCAGCACGAATCTCATATTCTTGTTCTTTCTTCACCGCGATTCCTATCATCAGGTCCTTAGGGCCCTCGGCAAGACAGAACACTGCAAAAACACTCCCTGGATACACCCAGAAAAAAAGTGCCAAATACAGATTCTGCGCAAAGACTCTAGCGTGGAGGGAGAGGTTTTCAAAAAGAGTGACAGGAGAAGAAAACAGAGGGGCCTTTGTAAGTTGTTCAGAGCGAATCATTGGTGAGTAGTAATTCGAGCCAGCCCTAGACAAACTTAGGCAAAAAGTCCAGCTGGACTCCTTTTTCCGGCTCCTTGCCTCGAGCGCTCCTCTCTCTCAGGCTGGCTGCTCAGTGTCTCGTGAGCTGAGGTGCTGGCAAGAGGCAGTGAACTCTGGTGACGAAGAGCGCCATCCACACAGCCATGCGGTCTTGCATGAACAGGCTCCTCTAGTTCCCTGCCGTGTAACAGCTTATTCATCTGTAATATGGGGATGAGAATACCGACCCTCCCCGAATCCTTCTGAGAATGAAGTGAGGGATCTAACTAACGAGCGCAGGATCCTAGCACAGAGCCGGGGTGGGGTACAGGTTCAATAAACGGCGGCTGCTTTTGTCACTTTGAACGGATTCTTACGGGGTGAACTTGATGTAACTAACTGCAGCTCTCCCAGGGGCATTTCATTTGAAAAGGCATTTCTAGAGGCCTGCAGAACTCCCAGGACTCAAAGATGCCCATTTACTTGAGGAATTTCAGGCATCCTGACAGGCTGGTGGGCGGGCTAATTTTTGTCAGGGAGCCTGCCTTGAGGCCCTCAGATACACGCTCAGGCAGCTGTGAGCGCTGAACCTGGATCAGAACAATTAGGTTCAGATGACAGTTCCGCCACTTGCCAGTTGTGTGACCTTGGGCACATCACGACTTAATCCTTTATGACAGAGGCTTGCTCTTTGGTAAGGTGGGGATCATGATCTATCACAGGGTTTATTAAGAGGATTTCATGACACAAGGCATGAAAATCAGTGCTGTCAGTGGTCAGTGCTACATGGCTGTAAATTATTACCACGGTCCAGTCTGTGTCCCTGCCATGCAACATGCCCTAAGAGTGACAGAAATTTCTTAACATTGAGACACATAACAATCTGACCGGCTAGAGAGAAAAAAACAAAAAACAAAACCCACATGTTCTAGCATCCATTTGGTTAGCAGAATTTGAGAACCATCAAAATTACCTGGGGAAACAACTAAGATATAAGTGACTCAATGCTTGAATCTCAAAGCATTATGCTAAATGAAAGAAGCCAGGCACACAAGTGTACATTGATGGATGAATAAATAGTAAACTGTGATTTATACATGCAGTGGAATATTATTCACCTTAAAAAGGAAGGAAATTCTGACACACACTACAACATGGATGAACCTGGAAGACATTATGCTAAGTGAAATAAGTCAGTCACAAAAGGACAAATATTGTATAAGTCCGCTCACATGAAGTACCTAGAGTAGTCAAATTCATAGAGACAGAAGGTAAATGGTGTTTGACAGGGACTAGAGAGAGGGAAAAAAACGGGGAGTTAGTGTTTAATGGGTACAGAGTTTCAGCTGGGGAAGATGAAGAAGTTCTGGAAATGATGGTGGTGATGGGTGCACAACAGTGTGAATGTACTTAATGCTACAAAACTGTACACTTAAAAACAGTGAAAATGCTAAGTTTTATGTTTATATATTGTACAACAGTCAAAAAGAAAAAGAAGCCAGGTATAAACAGTACATATGATAGGGCTCAACTTATGGAAAATTCTAGAACAGACAAACTTCATCCTTCATGATAGAAAGCAGATCAGCGGTTGAAAAGGTCCAGGTGACAACTTGTGAAGGGAATGTCCTATATCTTTAATGGGGTGGCAGATACAGGGAATATACATTTTCAAAACTCATCTAACTGTATACTTAACACGGATGCATTTTATTATATGTAAATTATGTGACTCACTGTGATGGTTAATTTTATGTATGGCATGGACTGGGCTATGGTACCCAGTTGTCTGTTCAGACACCAGATGTTGGCCGTGAAGGCATTTTATAGATGTGATTAACATTTAAGTCAGTAGACTCTGAGTAAAGCAGATTACCCAATAATATGGGTGGGCCTCATGCAATCAGTTGAAGGCCTTACCAGAAAAGACTGAGGTCCTCAGGAGGGGAAGGGATTCTGCCTCCAGACCGGACTTTTGACTCGAGACAGCAGCATTAACTTTTGCTGGAATTTCCAGCCTGCTGGCCTACCCTGTAGATTTCAGACTTGCCAGTCCCCACAGTTATGTGAGCCAAATCCTTAAAATACATCTCTCTCTCTACCACTTACTGGTTCTGTTTCGCTGGAGAACCCTGACTAATGCACCCATAAAGATAATTTTAAAAGAAAAAAATTACCTAGGATTCCTACGAAAATAAAGATTTTCAAACTCCACCCTGGATTTATTGAGTCAGAATCTCTAGGGGTGAGACTTGAGCTTATGGAGTTTTAAAAAGCTCTTCCCTGGTTGAGCATTGGAAATGTTCTGTAATCACATTTAAATCTAGCTCAATAATTAACATTTGGAGAATTTTTAAACCCATCAAATTTTATGTGCATGCCTTTTTATTCCATGTTTTTGATAAAACATTTTTAAAAGGAGGCCAAATCGCCATCCCCCCCCGCCCCAAAGAAAAATTGGGTAGAGGAAGCTAAATGAATACTTTGAACTTAGGTCATCATTTATCTAAAGGATGGTATTGGAGGGTCTGCTATATGTCAGGCAGTGTTATAAGGACTGCAGATATATGTAGAGTTGAACAAACCAGACTAAATCCCTGCCCTCACAGAGCTTACACTCCAGCAGGGGGGACCTTGGAAAGAAGTCAATTACGCCTACACCCTGAATACAGGTTTTCATTAAAAAAATAAAAACTTCTCAACAGGCAACACATTGGACTGACAATAGACTAAAAAATAAGAAAAAGAAAATAAACTTGTAGATCTTACAACTTGTATTTTTATCATACAATTTAGTTGAGAGTGCTGAACCAAGATTAGCAGCACCCCGGAGTGCTGAAGACAACTCTGAGTAAAAAGTACAGGAAAATAGAGTCCACAATTAGTTCCAGTCCAGTGTGAATGTCGACAAGTGAATCCAGGCTCTTTATAGCTCTCCGGCATAGTCCAGCAATGTGACTCTTTCAACTCTTAGTTGCTACAAATGTTAGGTAGTCACATATGCTTTGCAGTGAAGAAAAATTGCTACTAAGGTCTTGTCATTGTAGGAACGGCTGCTGACAAATTCTTTTTTTTTTTTCCCCCTGCAATGGCCAAGGTAAACTCCAAGAAAAGGAAAAAGCCAAGTTTCTGGCTTGTTTCTTTGTCCCTTCATCACACATTTATTAAGGAGAGATTGCAGTGTGTACCTCATAGATTTTGGGAGGGCAAGTGAGAATATAAATCTTGGAGCACAATGTCTGGTGCTGGTAAGCTCTCAGTAAATGCTAGGTATCATCATCGGTATATTGGTCTCATTGTTGGCCAGGCACCCCTCCAGGAGCTGGGGATGCAAAGACAATTGAGACACACCCCTACAACAAGAATCTGACATCTAGCAGAGGGAGGGATGCCAAACAAATGAAGCGTTCTAACTGCTATAGTAGGGATAAGTGGTGTCGCTGAAAAGGAGTTCTCCGCAGGGGAGGGAAAGGAGGGCGGAGAATCAGGTGAGTCTTGCAGGAGGAGGTTTCACCAGTGCTGGTTTTTGATGTAACTGCAATTGTTCCAAGGCTGTTCCAGAAAAGAGTACTTTCTGCCATTCTTGTGAAAAGTGGTTGTGATAACACTGATCACTAAAGTTGTGTATGAAACTCATGTATGAAGTCATTCTCCCCGATGCTATTAAAATAGGCTCATATTATTCCATTTGATGTTAATGCTGTGATAAAATTAAAGCTGGGTGCAAAGAGTGTGATATTTTGAGATGCACAGGGGAGTCAGACAAGTTTGAACTGCGGAGAACATTAGAGACCACATAGTTTACACACTCACTCTACTAATGAGAAAATAGAGGTGAACACAAGGTCAAATGAAAACACAAACACAGGTTTGGTTTTGCGGAGCAAGGTATGTGGGCAACAATCCCCACCTGTTTGTTCTGTGCTGTCCAATTGCTGTGCCACTAGCCACGTGTGGCTATTTAAATTTAAAATAATGACGATCAAATAAAATTAAGCCTTCAGTTCCTCAGTTGACCTAAGGACATTTCAAGTGTTCAGTATGACGAGTAAGCTTTCATATCAGACAGCATATATAAAGGTATTTTCACCATCCGAAAACATTCTATTAGACAGCACTGCGTTAGTTTTATGCAGTGCGAGAGAAAAGCAACTTTTAGTCACTATTAAAAGCATTTCACAATGAATAAAGAGTTTAACATCATGACCAAATTTTCCCAATGCACTTCTAAAATTACTTATGTAATTGCTAGCCCAAAGAAAAATCTACCCCAGCACACCAATGTTTCACAGGAAAAATTGGGCAGGCACCATCAGAGAATGCATAGCTTTCCATATGCATCAAAGTTGCATGTGCAATCTTGGAAATGGGGTGGAAACCACTTTAATGTTCCAATTGCCATACATTTCAAGAGCAATCTAATGCAAATATCTACTACATAGATGATCAGAAGAAAAGAAGGAGGAGGTAAATGAAATTTAAGTAGACCATATTTGAAGAGAGAATTTCTTAACCAAGAAACAAAGTAGAAAATATACATTTTGTTCTTAAAATGTTGCAGAAGTAAACTGAAAAAATTAGTGACTTTTCCTATACATTTAAGAAGTAAAAAATTGTAAAGCAGTTTTCTGCTTTTGGCAATAATTTTTCAAGTATAAAAATACATAAGATATTCTTAAGAGATGTAGTTTAAAAGAGTATGTTGAATGGAGAGAAAATATTCTTAAAGTTCCTAGGGAACATAATTTTATATGATGATTGGAAACTGGGGGGGGATAATATGAGATTAAAAAATTTTTTAATCTTTCAGGAAGCTGACTTTTGAAAGACTTTAACATTCTACTTTAAAGTTTGCTCGGAAGCCTGAGAAGTCAGAAAGCTATCAAATATCTTTGTCCAATTCAGTTGCTTTTCATGTATCAAAATCCATAAATCTCACTTCTGCAAAATTACTCTGACATTTTTCCCTCTATGTTGTTCTTTCTGACTAGTAAAATTTACCACCAGTGTTCACCATGAGCTTTGGCCTCAATCCTGTGAATATTCGATATTCCAGTATGTGCCCTTTCACCGAGGCCAAGGGAGTGAGTGGTGTGCCTTCCATTTGGAAATTTCTTCGACTACCATTTAGTGGGTTTTTTTTTTTCCCTTCAGCTTAATTTTTCTATATTTTACTTTATAAGCATTTTGGGTCTTTATCTTATTTGTGCTCTACCTTTTAAATTTTCTTTTGCACACTAATGAGTCACTTCTCAATATTTTCAATAGCTCCCTATCCCAAGGCAGAGGTTCTCAAACACTAGTCCACTAACTGATGCCAAGAAAAAATGAGCATAAGGACCGTGCAGTGGCCATATATGTGTATGGGATGGTATAGACAGTTGATCTGTAACTAATATACTTGCATGATTTTATGAATTCCCAGCAAAACTCTGCAAAAATGCTCTTCATTTTATTGCTCACTCCTACAATGAACTAAAGTTTACTGGCAAATGTGATTTTTGTTTTCAGACACCCAACACATCAATTTTTGATGCCAATCTATGCATAGCGCTTACTGTTAAGTTTGACATATTTTATTATGCCATGTAAATGCTGGAAATGAACAAAAAAAACCCCTCTCATTCTCACAGTAGTAGCCGGCCAGCCAAAGTAGTTAGAAAGAGAGCTATTCAAAATTCAGCCAAATACCAGGCATTTTCTAAGAATGTGCTAGTGGTCACAAACAGAGCATTTTCCAAGCTGTCCACCTATAATATAAGAGCAACAGGAAACAGAGCAAGGTTATGGCCTGAAGCAATGGAGACAGCCTGGCCCAATTTAAACAAGACTTTTGGCCAGCTCGAAGGAGAAAAGGCGGATTTGTAAATGGTTACCGGCTCTGTAAATATTAAATAAGGTCTGCACCAAAGTATGCCTGTGTACCTACTGTGAACCAAGGCTAGGTTTGCTAGTTCTGAAAGACGGGCTAAATGCTGGAGCTCTGGGCTCCTGTCCCATTCACCACCTGAGGCCCAGGCTCTCTTTCAAGCCAGCGAGCCTTCGGAGGACTTGAGTTTTGATTTTGTTCTGGGAGATGCTCAGGGCTAAGAAGACTGTGCATTAAATGTCATTTTCTCTGTCCTGTCCTCCTTGTTCTTATCTACATTATGCTTTGGTCAACTTAATCTCCAGCCAACCCTCCAATCTCGTCTCCCTCCCCCAAGACCTTTTGTTTGATTTTTTTTTTTGGGGGGGGGGGGAATGTCAGAAAAATTAAATCAGGTGAGAAAACAGATGGATGATCTGGGGGGAGGGACTGTGCCCCAGAGTCAGGGGCAGGATGACCACAGCACTTCCCGGGCAGAGAAAAACCAAGAAATGGATAGGATGCTAAGGGCAGAGAGTAGCAGCAGGGTGCTATTTATGAGGTAAGGAACACCAATAATCCATGGCACCTGAGCTGGAACAGATGGGTCAGATACCAGAAAACCTACCTGCTCCCACATTCTCCCACTGCTCCTTGCTCATGCTGAGCCCCTCTGCACGTCCACCTTTCTCCCAACACTCCTTACTTTGCCCTTGCTCTTCCCCTGCCTACAATAATCTTCCCCAGCTATCCCAGAAATTCACTCCTCTACCTCCTCCATGTCTTTATTCAAATGCATCTGCTCCATGAAGACTTCCCTGGATACTTTATTGATCATGAAGCCAACACTATCTCCCCCTTCTCTGCTTTGTTTTTCTCCATTTTAGATGTTAGAATCTCATACCACGAGGGCAGAGATACTTGTCTTTGCTTTATCTACAGCACCTAGAATAGAGATTGACATGTAGTCAGTGTCTAGGGACGACTGGTTGAATAAATGATTGAATCCCGCCTTGTGCTATGATTGCTAGAGTAGCTGTCTTGTCTATAAACCTCGAAGAGCAGAAACTGTTCCATATCCCCCTCCTATCTCTCACCACACCTCATACACAAAAGTTCACCTGTATCCGTTGTATTGAACTGAACTGGGCATTAACTTGAAATTCTTCAGTTCCTCCTTAAGGGGCCAGTTTGTTTGGTTGTTGGCTGCTGTGATGTATTGTCCTTGTTATATGGTTTTGGCACTGACTGACTGACTCACTTGAAAATACAATTCAAGGAATTTATGGCAATTTAAAAGCCTTGTTTAGTTCAAGAGGAGGTCACTGTAGAAAATTCCTCATTTCATTTGCATAATCCAAGTACTTAAAATCATTCTGAACATTTTCATGGAGTAAGACATGGGGGGTATTTTTCATATCGAGCTCCACATGTTTCTGGCCTCATTTTTGCTCTTTTAATGATAATAGTTACAAAAATGGTATTTATGGAGTGCCAAAAGTCCTGGTCTTTTTATGAAGAATTACTTTTGGAGAGAATATCATTCTTCAATATTTTGCCTTCTCAATCTTATTCATTCAGAGAACATAATATATTCTGCTGAAGAACTGTTACCAAAGCATTTTTTTTCTCCTAAACAGATATGTGGGTATGACAATATAATGCATCATAGCAATCTGATTTCAGTGACTTTCTGGATAATGGCTGTTTCCAAAGTAGAAACCGGAGAATGATCTCTTCTTCAGTAAGTTATCTGGAAAGATATTTTCTCTCTTAATGAAAACAATTCCCATTTCTCCCTTTCTTCTCACATATCCCATTTATAATACCAAAGTATGAAAGTAACAGCATGCTGGCTCTTGGATATGAGAGAATTATCATTGCATATGAGAAAGCCACTTATTTTTGTTAAAGTGATAAGAGAAATGTACACCTATGGATGTCTCAGAGCTAAGATTGTCTGTAGTTCTAGGTTAAAAATTACTAGAGCACGATCTACTAGGTTTTGGACTTTGTATTGCTCCACAAATGTCTGCTAAATTGATATACTAAACAAATATTAAGTTGGTCATACCAAAGAGTGAAACAAAACGGTGGCAAGAAATAAGACTTTTTCCAGCTGACCATTCAAAATCCCCAAGTTCTTTCTCTCCTGTAGTCGAGTGGGAGTGGATGCTCTAGGGACAAGTGAGAGAGGTAAGTCCCTCGGTCCCAAGTGCTAACGATGCAGGCATTGTTGGCCGGTCACTCTGTTCCTCTGCTTGACTTCCTTTCTTTGTCTGCCTTTTATATTCGATCTTTTATTCCTATGACATCTCTCCCACTTTTCTCATTTCCCACTGCTTATGACTCCCATCCAATACTACGTCCTATTCGTGGCAATGACTAAAAATAGTTGAATCTTTGAGGGAAAAGGCATTTTTAGACTTCCTTAACACTCCCAAATAATAAGCACACAGCACAGATGCACTTGGCTACCATTTATTACATTCCTCCTATGGGCCAGATACTGTGGAAAATGATCTACACACTTTATCCCTAATTTGAAAAGAACCACTAGTATTTTCTAGATGAGAAAATGGAGGCTCGGGCACCTGGGTGGCTCAGTTGGTTAAGCGACTGCCTTTGGCTCAGGTCATGATCCTGGAGTCCCGGGATCGAGTCCCGCATCGGGCTCCCTGCTCGGCAGGGAGTCTACTTCTCCCTCTGACCCTCCTCCCTCTCATGCTCTCTGTCTCTCATTCTCTCTGTCTCAAATAAATAAATAAAATCTTAAAAAAAAAAATAAAGAAAAGAAATGGAGGCTCAGAGAGCTGGGCACCTTGCCTAATGTCACACCAGTAGTAAGCGGCAGTAAGAAAGACAGCAAACATCCCTATCTGATTCCTAAGCTCATTTTATGTTCAAATGTATATTCATTCATTTGACAAGTACCTACTGAGCATCTCTTATAATCCAGAGCAGATTCTATGTACTGGAGACAGGACAGTCATTGACATCATAAAATGAAGGGCATATTGCCTTCAGCTACTGAATTAAACTTAAAAAATTATTCTTTCATAAAAAAAAAGTCAGAGAAAAAAATAAAAAAATTAAAAATTAAAAAAAAAGTCAGAGAAAAAAAAATTATTCTTTCCACAAATTCACTTTTCGGATTTCCTTTATACTCCAAAAAGGGGGACTTGTGTAGTATCAGCAGTTAGCAGCAGACGGTGTTTGGGTTAATATGATCTTGTCTGTAATTGCTGTTAGACCAACTCCTGCTTAAAATGATGGAATGTTGAAGAGGGCCGGAGGTCTTGACATTGGGAGAGGTCAGATAAATTTAAAAGCAGAAGCCAGGGTTAGGAGAAACTGGGTTGGAATAAGCAAGTAGCCATTTAGGGATATTCTATATATACTTAAATTTCTTTCCCAGCATTCTACCCCGCCCACCTGCCCCATGCCAATGAGGTTGAATGGCTGAAAATACCACAATTCAGAGTCTGTCTATGACCCATCTATGTGGCTCTTCTGATAAATATCCAGAGTAGGAATTTAAAGGAAACCTTCCTGCAGGCTCCACTCTTGAAATGCAGAGCCAGGCTGTGCAGGCCACCAAAGATGGTGATGGGGAGAGCGCTCTCTACCTCTGTAGGCTGCTTCATCTTCTGGGTGGTAATCCAGCATGAGTAATCCCATTTATCTTTTTTTTTTTTTTTAAAATTTCTTTTTTTTTGGGGGGGGGGGACCATGGGGGGGGGGGGGGGGGAGGGGTAGAGGGAGAGAGAATCTCAAGCAGGCTCCCGGCTGAGCACAGAGCCTAACACGGGGCTCGATCTCAGGACCCTGAAATCACAACCTGAGCCAAAACCAAGAGTTGGGACACTCAACCAACTGAGCCACCCAGGCACCCCCATTTATCTTTAATTCTGATCTATATGGGTAAATATAGAAGATGCCCAATAAACTGAAGTTGAATTTAATTGTTGAATTCAGAATGAAGGTTACAAGATTCCTATCCATCTAAAGATTCATATACTACTAGTTATTTAATATACTTTGGATTCTCAACACCATGCTAGGTTTTCCCTTGTAGAACTTGGATCTGTTGCAGAATCTGCATCCAGCTCTTTTAACTTTATGTGTCTTTATAACTTTTTATAACTTTATTTATGTGTCATCTTCAACCTATGAGGCAGCACGCAGAATTAACAAGAACACAGCTGGGAGTCAAGAGACCAACTGGGTTTTGATCATACTGGCAATAAGTGACAGGATTAGAACCCACATTCGATTCTAAAGCCCACATATGTCCAAACAGCTCATTCCTTCATTTGCTGACACCTACTAAATGCCAGGTACCAGATATGTGAGCGTGGAAAATCATTTCACCTTTCTGGATCTTAGTTTCGTTTTTGGGAAAACATAAGGAATAGACAAGACCAGAGTTTTCCAAGTGATGAATACAAACTACTGGTTATGCTAGAAATGACCATAAGTAATGCACAGACATAGAGTTAAGTAACACTGAACTACCTGGAGAAAAGAGTTATTTCCTTCTAAATTCTTTTTCTCATCCTCCTATTTATTCAAGGAGAAAAGTCTCAGTGTGATGCTACAATGTCTTCAATATCTCTCCAACAATTTCTAATATGCACCAGAATAAAGACCCTGCTATCATTTTCAGAGTTTGGGCAATATTAGGCTAGAATTTAATAACATTACTTTGTTTTGTCTGTATTTTTATGATTAACTTCAATTTGTGGAAAGTGATACCAGTTTTCCATTTGTAACAGTGATGTCAAAATTCCTTTTATAAAAAATATATTTAAGGTAAAAAATGTTTATTTAAATGGTATATGAAATAATTATAAAAGTGGTGGGTCGATCTGGCTGAAGTCATGAAAGTGGTATGTGACTGGCTGAAATATGAGACACATTCGATGTTGGAGTTGAATTAGAAAATCTTTAGGGTCTGCCCACTCTTGCTTGCTATAATGTTCTAAGATTCCTTTGTAAGACAAAGGCAGATTTAGAAAGCAGCTCACGCTATCCTTGGCTGTGGACCTCACACAGGGAACTGGGATAGCATTCACCTTTGCTCTGAGGGCATCTGGAAGAACCCCATGGACAGAGGAGCACTGAGAGGGCTGCTCTGGGACTGAGCCACCAGAAAGAAGTGTGATTCTCCTGTGAAAAATGGCAAGTTTGCTATTTCTCAAACGGGAAGCAGTACAGGGCAGAGGTGAAGTTGCAGGGTTTAGAGCCTGGTGGCTCTTTGCATTTACTAACTGAATGATTTTTAGCAAGTTCCTTAGCGTCCCTGTTTCAATTTCCTCATTTGTAAAATTGAGAAAAATGCCTACTAGGTTGTTAGAAGGATTAAGTAAGATGGAGTGAGCAACAATGCCTGCAACAGATCAGGTAATAAATGGCAGCTACATGGGGCTCGATCTCAGGATTTAGTGCAGGAAGAAGAGTGATCTCTGGATATGACTATTTTTAGTCATATGGGAACCAAAATAAAATACCATGATGTACCTGATTCTAATATCAGAAGGACGGGGAATTGGGCATCAGGCTTTACTACCTCATTAAAATGTACCCATCGACTCTACCACTGGAAGCCCATGTGTCTTCCTGCCTCCCCAAACTCAGAGAATCTCCATTTACCCAAGGACCAAGGGCAGAAACCTGGGATCATTCCCAACTGATTCCTTTTTCTCCCCTTTCACTCAAGGATTGAAATGTAATCATAGCACAGCCATGGATGGCTAAAAACAGCCCGTGTATTAACTGAAAATTTTTATTATGTAAATATAGATACTAAACTTGTTCTGCAGCATATCAGTAAATCAGTGATGAAGAAGTTATTTTTCAGATCTCAAAATTCCATGTAATATTTATAGCCTCTGAATATATTTAAAGCTAAACATACCCGGGATAAGAAGAAGTTCCATAAGGGGAGAAATAAATATGCTAAATGTGTGCAGTATATCTGTCCTACGAGGCCCAAGCATGCTTTATGCAGTGTTGAGAGTTTGTGAGTGAGGGCTAAGTTGCATTTCCCTGGTTGTCTTTTTTAACTATAAAGGAAAGTGATAAATTATAAATGTGCACCAGCCACCCAAGGATGACAGTTTTAATTTTCATTTTAACACTATGTACAATACCAAATGCATGAAACTCAGTTGGAATGTACCAGGGAAGCAGAGAATATTTGGAAGGTGATGGTGGGAAGGTGAGCTTGAACTTCCTGCCCATTAGCTCCTGCCCAGTCGCCATTGGTTAAGGACTTCCTGTGCTCCTGGTGCCCAGCCCCGCCCCTTTGCCACCTCCAGGCTCTACCTGAGAGGATCATTCATGTGTTGCAGGCTTGTCACGCTAATGACTGCCAGAATATTCCATTGGCTCTCAGATCCTTACATTACCTGAATAAAATGAACACTTCCCTGCTTCATTTTTTTTATCCCATGTTTTTAGTCATCATTATCTACAGCCAGTTGTCTGTAGTGTTCATGCAATTTCTTGGTTTCCATGTTGTCTCTCCTTTCTCCCTCACAACGTAATGCCCTCCCCTTCAATGTTTCAAGTCGTGCACTGCCTTCCTTTCTTCACCATTCTTATTTCTTAAGCTTTTCTATTTGAGCGTCGCTGCCTGGTTATTTCAAGGGTGACGAAGCTTCCACCTCTGTATGGAATGCTCAGAAGAGGCTGTGAGGAACATGCCATTTACAGACATTGTGCGGTTGCAACTAGGAATTAAAAAACCCAAAAGGTCCTCATTCAAGTAAGGTCTAAAGTTTGGGCCTGGCAACCAATGAAAGGAACTGGTCAAATGGAATAACATCAGAAAGGAATGCCATCGACCTTAATTCCGTAGAATCTGCTCCACGTGGAAGTGCTGAATGTGGTCATGTGTCATGGGAAATAGAGGAGCTGGCGGGGTGGGGGCAGGAAATGCAGGTGGGTGACGATAATGCACACCTTGGGAGGCAAAGGGAATTTTACCATGGCCGTTTTTGAAAAACATTTGCCAAGATGAATAATTATATCACTGATAAGCCTGATACATTTTTTTGCCCTTGCAGGTGAAATCACATCGCGGTAAATGCCATTACGGAAAACTCTTCTGTATAATAAAACTATTTCAATGTCTCAGAAGGGGTGCTAAGATAACGGCATTTAAGTGATCTTGTCTTAAGAACTCCATGCAAAGAATCATCCCAAGTCAAGGCTTTCCTAGATGTCTATCTGTTTACAGGGGACAAGGAAGGGGGACAGATGAGGGCTGCACAGAATGGTATCATTTCCTTTGAACTGTTTTTAGGTAAAAGTTATCCTCCCACCTCATTCATCATTTCCTGTCTCATGATCACAGATTTGTCTCCTAAATATATTCACAGAGAAAAACTGTCAGGTTTTTGGAGCAGGAGAGATGCGGGGGGGACAGTGGCCAAATGGAGGAGTGTAGGGAATTAACCCGTGCTGGCTAACTGTGTTAGTTTCCAGAGATCACTCTTCTCCCTGCACTAATTCTAAAGTAGCTGTCCCTCAGTACACCTGTCTCCTCATCAGTTCCTTCAAACAAGGAGCATCACTTTAGTAGCTGCTGAAAAGTGGCTAAAACGTCAAAACTAGGTATGTGGTCTTGGGCAAGTTACTTACCGGGTCTATGCCTTAGTTTCTTCACCCTTGATAGTGGCATAATAACAGGACTTACTTCCTAAGACTGTTGTAAAGATTAAATGAGTTACTATCCATACAGCGCCTAGAACAATACCCAGCATGTAATAAGCAGTCCATAAATGTCTGATGGCATAACAGTGGTTATCGTTGTTATAACACATATGTTGCATTCAGTGGGAGATTACTGTGTATAGTCATCACCTCGCTCCTCTTCTAGATTTGTGTTTCTCTTAGGAACTGTTTCCATGTCCAACGCAGAAGAGAAGGTGATTTGGTGTATAGTGTCATTGCTGTTCCAATGCCAGAGTTTGGCAGGCAATGCAGACGTACTTGAGGTGTTCCCAGGGACAGTGTGTTTGCTCCCCTGCACTCTGTGGCCTGAGCTGACTGGCACAGAACTGCTCCTGACAAGATAGATGACTCGAGTGTCAGGAAGACTGCTGTCCTGTGTTTTGAAGCTGCAAGATGTTCATTCTGTTTTGGATAATACAAAGACAAGCATGCAGTGCTCCCAAACACCGGCAGGGTACAACTGCAGACCTCTCACCGCTTTTGGATGACCTTAGACCAATACATTTAATGAGATGATGACATTATTTTTTAATTTTTTTTTTTTTTTAATTCATGAGAGTCAGAGAGAGAGAGAGAGTCAGAGGCAGAGGAAGAGGGAGAAGCAGCTTCCCGCCTAGCAGGGAGCCCGATGTGGGACTCGATCCCAGGACCCTGGGATCATGACCTGAGCAGAAGGCAGACGCTTAACCATCTGAGCCACCCAGGCACCCCTAGATGATGACATTATTAATGTGATTTTCTACTACTCATTGGTCAAAGACTGAAATTTCACAAATAAAATCTAAGTCAGACAAAGACCTTCTTTCTTACATCACAAAGAAAGAAATCGGTTTAGCCTTGGGATTGTCTTTGATAAAATGAGAATGGTACATGGACTGAACATTAAACTCTCTGAGAGTTCCTACGGTCTGACCAAACATGACCATTTCATGACGAGAGAACTCCTTGACCAGAAGATCCCCTTTGTTTCAACACATCTACAGTACGCAAGTGGAGAAATGGAACCTGAATGTGGCAGGCCCAGAAAATCCATGGACCATTTTAAACATGTTTTAACCCCTGCTCGATGGAAAAGGCAAAGCCTTTGGCATAGGGTAGATCTGGGCACCAATCTTAGCCTGGCTTCTTACTAGCTGTGGGATCTGACCCACGCTTTGGTTTCCTCACCTAGAAAATGCTAAGTTGACACTTCAAAGTGGTGTCAAAAGAATTCAAACAATTCAAAAGAATCAAATGAGCAACCTTTGAATAGCTCCTATCACCGTGCCTGACATAAAATAGTTGTCCAGCAGGATCTGAGTCTCTCTGGCTCACACTCTGTTGTTAATCAGGACCTGAACTGAAGAGTGCGAGCTTTTAGCAGGTGAAGTCTCACCTGTGCCCATACAGTCTGCTCCTTTCAAACATGCTCAACTGACGATTATGGACATTACTCTCCCTGCTTACCTCTTCCCCACCCCAGCTCCTCTTTCTGTTCATCTTTGTCCCTGACTTACCCTTCACTTTTTGGCATCCCTCATTGTTTACCCTGAGAATCTTGGCTTTGAATCTGATCTCATGCCTTCCATACAAACTATGTTCTGGTTCTGGTATTCTGTCCATGTTCCTTTAAGTTCTAGACCCAGAGTTTGGCTTTGTACTTCTAGGTTGTTCCTGAGAGCACCTTCCAGTCTTGGCTCACACACAGTCCAAAGACTGTCTCACTAAAACCAAACAATACAAAACAAAATAATACAACACAAAACAATGCTTCATATTGACCTTTCACCATCTTTCCAGGAATAGAGTTTCTTTATAATGGAAGATTCTTTCTCAAAATGGCTTAGTGTGCTTCTAGTTTCATCTCCAGTGTTATGTATGGTGGTCCCCACTGTAGGCCTGGCCTACGTGGACCCTGGTTTCAGGCAAGGCTGAAATGAAATGATAATACTAGGTTTGGAAAGGCAGGTTGCCAAGTCAGAGATTAGGAAAGATGAGAATGCTCACAGGGAGACCCAGAGCCTGCCTGATTAGGAGGGAGACTGGAGAGAGGGGCCAGCATGGTTTATAGGGATAGGAAATGACCGCTGTCCAAACAGTAGAGGTCAAATGGGAGGGGCCAAGAATGTGCAGCAGGCAGGGTCAAGGACACCGAAGCAAACGATGACAGCAGATGCAGAAGTGAGAGGTCAGTCTCATGCTGCCTGGGAAGTTGCACGTGTGAGGGAGTGCTCATCTGGGTGTGCCATGGGAGGGCCCTGGCTTTCTTCAGCAGGCACAGGATTTGTGCCTCTAAGTTACAGCCCTCTGCTCTGGGCTGACCATTTCTGACAATAGCGTTGTACTCACCATAGCTGAATTTAAAGAATTTGTAGACAGTGACCTTAAATGAGTTATCATTATGCCTCATCACCTTTAAACCAAAGGACAACCGAAGGGAAGGTACATCTTAAGGTTGCACTGAAGTGAATTATTAGACATTGGCTACCAAAGCCTCATCATTTTCAATAGAAGGGATGTCTGATTTGGAAATAAGATGGCCCACAGCATTTCCATTAGAAATGACAAAAATAATTTAATCCAGCTGCTTCTGCACGTAACTCTTTTTTTTAATTTATTTTTTTAAAAGATTTTATTTATTTATTTGACAGAGAGACACAGCGAGAGAGGGAACACAAGCAGGGGGAGTGGGAGAGGGAGCAGCAGGCTTCCTGCTGAGCAGGGAGCCTGATGCGGGGGCTCGATCCCAGGACCCTGGGATCATGACCTGAGCTGAAGGCAGGCGCTTAACAACTGAGCCTCCCTGGCACCCCTCTTTAAACCATAGTTCTACAAGAAGCATTCCTTTATAGTAGAGCCTTATCCTGATGACCAACTACTAAGATGGCTAAATAGGATATCTAAGATAGTAAACTGTGAGCGTTATGAAAGAGCAACTACTCTTTAAAACAAAACAGAACAAAAAAGTAACCAACTTTGTCCTTCTCTTACATCAGAGACTGGCCTAACATGACTAAATTTTGAGAGAATCATATTATTAGAGAAAGCAGAAATCTGGCCGATGAAAGACTGGGATCATTTGATCCCTAAACTGGACCCCAAAGAAGGTATTCTATCTCAGCTCAGATGTGGCTAAGGATTATAATGGACAAGGAAGGATCACCGAGAGGGAAACATCAGAGGCCATGGAGGTTGATGATTAAGTGGGCCCTCCAGGGTCTACCCAAGGGGACAAGTCTAGTAGGGTAGGGAATCTCTGAAGTTCCTGACTTAGCATTTCAGCACTGGTGTGGACCAGGGATGCCTTATTTCTTTTCTGAGTGGGAGAAGTCATTGTAGTTGTCCCATTCCTACATCAACACCACATAAAGAGGGTCTGTGGGTAGAGCCAGACAACTTGACTGTTTGTTTAGAGGTCACCAAAAAATGGCAAATATCTCTGGTCTTAATGGAAAAAGTTGTGCACAACTTTGCTGGATGCAAAGATTGGGTGGGACTCTGAAAGCACGTCGAGATTTGGCTACCCAGGGACCCTTGGGTGAGGACTCCACAGACTGTTTTCCAGCCTTCCTTGCCACTAGATGTGGCCATATGACTGGTATCTCACTAACAGAATGTGAATAGAAGTGATAGGTGCCACTTCCAAATCACTTACTTAAAAGAAAGTTGCTTACACTTCATTTCTGCTTCTCCATGGGCAGGAGTATTAGCAGCTTCAATTATGAAGATGAAGATGGTTGAAAACAACATGAAGGAACTTGGGTCTTGGAATGACCTATGGGAACAGAGTCACCCTACCAACCTGGACTGGTCACTCCAAATTGTTAGGATGGTGAGAAATAAACCTCGTAGTGTATCTAAGCTTCTGTTGCTTGGGTTCTCTTTGTCACAGCAAATATATCCTCCTTTGTCCCTGTGCATGACATCATAATTTCAGAATGATTTTATGTAAGAACAAATATAAGCATCACTTCTAGAGTAATTTGAATTTGGAATTTTAGTTCTAGGTACCACAAAGTCATTTTTTCCAGACATAAATTCTTAGGTCGACAGGAGTTTAGTATCTGGGGTATATCACCATCCTGAAATTATGTGTAAAAAAGTTCCATTTTTATCAACTATTCAAAGGTAGTCCCAAATGAGTTAAAGCATTCTTCAAAATCCTGGTACTTCTGCACCCTCCAGTATCAAACAGAGACAGGCTTAAAATACAGTTCTCCTTTGTCGCCTAGAGGAACACATTGGCTAAAAGAGAAAGGAGACTTCTCGTGCCAGGAGGATGTTCTACTGTGGGCCCAGGGTTATTTTGGAGACTAGAATATTTATTCTTCAGGGAGTAGGGAATGGCTAATTATGTTTTTCTTGGCTGCCATCAATTACTCTTGTTGAAAACTAGCCTTTTGCTCATTATTATTAGCTAAATAGAATTAATTTAACAATAATTCCAATACAATGAGCTGCTTTGGATGTCCACACACACCACAGGATTCACGCAGATCTAGATGTCACATAGCCCAGTCCACACAACCATTAACGTAAAAACATCATTCAGCTCCATTCGGCTCCAGGTACAGTGTGACTGTTGTTCTGTGTTTGCCTTCCTAAAGTTTTCTAAGACAGGCAATCTCATAAGCAAATGTATGGAGATCTAGGAGCCCTTCTGACTGAGTACCTCAAAATAAGTATTTACTTCATACATAAGAAATTATACGAGGACCCTTTACAGAGTAGAGAACCTGGGGAAGCTGTAATTGGACCTATATGGAGGACTGGAGTACAAAGTCCATTTCATGTTCATTCAGGAAAGGTTTTATAAAGAATATGGAGGGTTACAGCCATTTGGGTTCACTAGGAGAAGGTAAGGGGGCTTGCATTCTATAGTGTGCAGTGCAATAAAAAAAGACCCACAGAAGAAGGCAGCACCGGAGTGTGAGAGATGTATTCAGTAATTACATTAAAACCCTGGAAGAGGGGTGCCTGGGTGGCTCAGCCAGTTAGTTAAGCGTGTGGTTCTTGGTTTTGGATCACGTCATCATCCCAAAGTTGTGAGATGGAGCCCAGCTTAGGGCTCTCCGCTTTCCCCCCTGTCCTTTTGTCTCTCCCCTTGCTCATGCTCTCTCTCTCTCAAATCAATAAGTAAATCTTTAAAAGAAAAAAAAAAAACCCTGGAAGAAAGCATTGTTATTTGTGGCCATATTTATTTATGGTATGGAGTATGGAGTATGGAGAAAAAAACCCAGAAGGGACACTTGATGTGTCTTAGGTGAATTATATTGGAAAACTTGTGTGTGGGATATTTGCAAAGCTCAAAGTATTTTGCTTGTTTTTGAAAGTGGAGATTCTAGTGTAACTGGAAAGATAAACATCCTTAATAGCTTTTCGTCTTGCATTTTTTTTTACTGCTTTTTTAAAGCAGAAAACACATATTCTCTTGCCCCTATAAATTTTAAATGACCATTTTTCAAGTCATTCAAATGAAGGCTGATTTAGATAGCATGAAACACCTAAAAATGTTTTTGGTGAGGTATAGGCCTTACAAATTGACCATGTCCAGTCAGGATTTTTTGGTATTGTTTATTTTGGGTACTATAATTTGACCCACAGAATAGCTATCTGAAACCATGTAATAAAAATATTTTCCAAAAAGGGGTTCCACTGTATTGGTTTTAAGATCAGATGTCAGTGTTCTTTGATCTTTGTTGCTCAGATGTTCTCATTATGTGGAACAGAATTCAGCAGGTGTTTGGTTGTTTATCCAGTAAAGGGGAAGGTGAGCTGGGATTAAATTGTTATGACATAGCTTTGTTTTAGCTCTGCTGAGTCTCACTGAATTTGGAATAATCGTGTTGCTGCAATAGCAATTTTGCTAAGTACAATAGGACCCGGAAAAGCTTGGCTCACAAACTAATGGGCTGCAGCTACCATCTGTGGGATTGAAACGAAATGCCTCTAAAAGAAATACTCATGAATGTAACTGGCCATCTTGTTGATTAGCTTTCTGGTGGACAGGATTCCAGTCACCTAAATGAACCAGCACAACCTCTCTCTGGAAGCAATAAGTAGATGAATAACCATTTGCTCCTGAACAAGCATTTGCCCAATAAATTCCAATATACTTAAAGACCCTTTGCAAGAAGACACTTATAATCAAATTATGTAAAATGTAGAAAATTATATCAACACTTTGCAAACTGTAAATTAAAATAGAAAAACGTAAGTTCTTGTGCCAGTATTTATAAGGTCATTCTTTTCCAATTCAACACATTCCGCTCCACTTTTAGATCCTATTTTCTGTGGCTGGGTAAACTGTAAGCTGGCAAGTTCAAATTTATGTTCCTTAATTTACCCAAAAGAAAACTTTGGTCTCAATTGTCAATGTTAGCACAAAAGGTTGTATTTTTAAAGAAAAATAATCAATTTTTGCAAGCACCCGATAGCGTGTCTCTCAGCGTACACATCTACCCGGCAAACATCACTCTAAGACTTCAGGAACTGTGATTAAAACACCTACAGTCTTAATGTTTACTTTCAACTCCAGAATTTTAAGTTTTTAAGGAAATCATTTTTCATTGAAATCCAGTTAAGAGTTGAAATTTTAGAAAGTGAAAAATAATTCTGTCACCTCATGAGCTAAGGAAGAACTGATTTTTAGAAAGAAGGAAGGGCTTGAAACTCACAGGCATGCAACTTACAGATTTACTTTCCTTATCTTCTCAGAATTTCATCTTGCAGCTCAAGGAGATCCGGAGGCTGAAATGGATTTTTCGGAGACTCTGTCAGGTGGGAGGGGCTAGCACTAGCTCTCTTGTCTGCCTCTACCCACTTCTTCACGTGGCCCAACTCGCAAATGCGGGTGAGTCCCCATCTCAGCCAGGAGGGAGGTAGGAGCTCAGTATCATGTGCCCCTTTGTTGCTGAGCACTTTGGCCTGGGCTTTTGATTGTGATTTCAAAGCTTCTGCCTTGTCTTGATTTATTGGATCACAGTTTTACTGATTCTGCCTGGGAAACTGCCTTATAATTTCGACACTCCTTAGTTGCCCCATGTTAGTTCTAGTCTCCCCTAACCCCTCTTGTTCCACTTTACAAGGAGTAGAAGTCTTGTCTCTGACCCCCAGCCAATGGTTGAGGCCCTATGAATTTGCTTGAATATTTCCAGTTGCTCTATTTAACCTGTCCATCAAAACATACCTTATTGCCCAATGTTTATGTTAGTGGTAACATGGGGACTGCTGTCACTTAGATATCAGGCTTTGGCTCCTACTCTAGACTTTCTCAGAGTACTTACAGCTGATATGTACCTTCTTGAGTATGGTCTCTGGGTGGTGGGGGAGTTCTAGGCCCTGGCCTCTGAGTCTGCCCAGTTAGCTCTACTGAATAATGTTCAACAATCTTCCATTAAGTGACGAGAGGTTGGAATACTTATATATTCTATTGGAATTCTGTTGCACTTCCTAATTTTCCAAATGATGTCTGTCTCTATATTTTCATTGACATAATCACCCTTCCCACCCCACAGTTGAAAACTCTGTCCTCTCTGGATGGCAGGAATTATCTGATGTTCATCTTCATATTCATGTTCTCAACTGGGCAGACTCCATCGCATCACATTGATGGAGACATCAAGCTTTTGTCCTGGACTGTTTGTTCTGTCTTATCTCACTCACTAGTTAACTCTTCTGTGCTCAGCCAGATACAGTAGAAGCAGCAATACACTAAAACTACAAGGCTAGTACAAAACTTAAGTAATTTTCACCTCTGTTTCTTCTATTTCAAGTTTCTGGGACCCACTTTTCTTCTCTCTTTTTCTTCTATCAGATCAAGGACTCAACTAGAATCAGCCATCAACACTTTGTTAATAGCTGCTATGTCAGACTCCCAACAATCCTGCAGGCGGGGTAAGATCAGACCCATTTTGCAAATGAGGAAGCTAAGACCTGGGAAGGTCAAGATTATTTTGCCTTCAGCTCTTTGCTGTTCAGATCCCTTCAAGTGGGCAACAGTGAGCAGTAAGGAATTACCCAGGGGACCAAAGGGGAGGGAGTGCACACAAGGTCAGGATGGTTGTCAGGGCATTTTAATTTCTGGCTCAGGCAACTGGGCCGAAGCAAAGGCAAACCCAGCTGCTGGAGGCTTGGGTCTTGGACCTTAGTCTATTAATGAAGCAGGGTGAGGTGAAGGGCAGGGATGGAAAGATCCGCATATTAAGGGCTATATCTGGAACGGTTCATCTCTTGGCTGGCTCTGACCTTTTGCAGTGAACAGAGAACTCTATGACCAGTTATTGCTTCCTGCTCTGAGGGAGGAGAAGGGAGGGAGAGCTTGCTTAATTTCTGATCTGTTCTTTTTGGATTCAGGACAGATAATCCAATTGGAACTATTTATAACTATTTATAACTAAAAAGAAACACAAAAGAGGGGCAAACTGGTAAATTTTGGATTGGATGCATTAAAGCAATATTACTTGCAAATGTGACTTGCTTACTGTATTTGAATCTGACTGAAGTGGCTTACAGGACCCTACAAAATAGACCACCCTGTCCCATTACCCTGCCTATCTGACTTAGGAGCTTGCCATTCTCCCTTCCCCTGTCCTACTCTCTTCTGGCTACACTGGTCTCCTTCCTTGGGGGAAAACAGGGAGAGGGACACATAAACACTTAGTGAGTTCTTATCTCAGGCATTTGTTGGTCAGGCTTCCTCTTCCTAAGACGCACTTCACCCACAGGTGGCCAGGGTTTGCTCCCTGTGGCCTCTGTCAAACAAAATCTCACCTGAAAAGTCTCCCCTGACTGCATGCATAAGAACCCACCCTTTTCCTCCCACCCTTGGCACCCCCTACCCACTTAACTTTGCTTTCTCACACCCTGCTACCCTTTTACATATGTAATAACTGTCTGCCTCCCTAACCCCTCCAGCCCCACCTAGAATGACAGCTCCAGGAGGGCAGGCCATCTGTTTTGTTCACTGCTGTTGACCCAGCACACAGGGGAGCCCCTAGAGAGTAGTAGGCACTCAAGAAGTATTTGTTGAATGAATTTATGCTAATTATTTCGTGGAATAATACCTCTCGTGCTTAACCCTAATATATTTGACTTGATTTATTATGCTTTATTTTATTATGATACTAAATTTTAATAATGCTTTATCATGTGACTTAATAAAGTATCTCCTTTGTCATCCTCTTTTCAATGATAAGTGGCTCACAATGATAGAAATAGGATATAAATACATATAAAGAATAAAGAAAAAAAGGATAGGATAGCAAAGTGAAGCTGTGGTGGAATTAGAAGACAAAATCATGCATCTTCCGTTACTCAACCCAGTGGACTCTATTCAGCAACTTGGAAAACAAAAAACAAACCGAGAGAAAAAAAAAAGAAAACAACCAACCAAACCAAACCGAATGACACCAAACAAAAATACTACTCTTTAGTTCCACTAGGCCACTGTGGAAGAATCTGGGTTTGAATCCAGCCCTTATTATTTGTTGTATACTCGGGCAAATTACTTAATTTCTCAGGCTCTGACTTCCCTCATGGTAAAATGGACATCATTCTAGTGTTCCCTCACAGGGCTGGGTCTCTGGCGAAAAAATGAGGCCAGAGTATACTGGGGCCCTCCGTCCAGTGCCTGCCTGCTCCACGTGCTCAGACCGGGGAGGTGGGAGATGGGTGAAGGGCGCCCTTCCCGGCCCTGCCACGCCCCAGGCCAACGGCTCCACACAACGGCCGGCTCCTGAGGTCTGCCCTCTAAGTGACAGAGCCACTGGGAGAAGGTGTCATGTCCGTGAAAGGGTCGATTATATCACACACCAAAGTGACCTTAGGTATTTTTAAAAGGAAAATTCCCCAAACATTAATCTTTCCAAAGCTCTTTATTTTTTCCCCCAATTTTATTTATTTATTTTTTGATTCCCAATTTTATTTATTTATTTTTTGTTAACATATAATGTATTATTTGTTTCAGGGGTACAGGTCTGTGACTCATCAGTCTTACACAAGTCACAGCACTCACCATAGCACATACCCCAAAGCTCTTTAAACACGAATCTCACGTACTAAACTGGGCTTGGTGTGAAATGTGAGGATAAACACACCCTCCATCCACCTAGAGTTCCTAGAACCCCCTGAACTAATGTGCTATGCTTTACCCTGGTGCCCCAACAAGAGCTGCCCATGTAAATGAATGAGCTGGTCTGGGTGGACAATACTGTAAATAACAGCCACCAGGAAAAAAAAAAAAATCCTGAGGAAAATTAATTTTCAACAGTGGAACAGAGCAGGGAAAACAGAACTGTGCTTTTCCTGCTTGTGATTTATAACATGTCCCCTCTTAACTCACAATAATGAATCACTGCCTTTTCCTCCAGGAGTTCATCCTCTCTCTGAGTTGGACTCTGCATATATGTACATGCAAGGGAGCTGGTTTTCCATTTGGAATTCCTCTATGCTGTGCTTCCATATCCTATTCTTTCCAACATTAACAAAAAGTGTTCAAAAAGAACTTATCCAAAGAGAATTTCTTCCTCACCCTGTTCATTCCTGTTTCTTTAGAATTTGCAGCTGAGTTTCATTAAGAGGCCAATTTCTAACAATTCTATTAGGGCATAAAATTCAGATTCTTCTACAGAACATTTCTAGAATTCAAAGGTAAATGTCAAACCACTGACACAGACCCATTAAGAAAAAAAAGCATGATCGAAAGTGGCATGTATTTTGGAGTTGTTGTATTTTGTAGTTCTGGTATTTAAGTCTTAAAATCTATATTTAACAGGTCTTAGTTCAACTGTCTTACTAATATAGCCATGTAACGTGCTACTTAGTAATATATTCATCTGAAAGTCCATCAACTCTTAGTTACGTTTCCATTTATTATTTGCACCCTAACTGGCTCAAAGCCAGCCTCTTCCTAGCAAAGTTTCCACAGATCTACTTGTTACTAAATCTGGTGGTTACACTTCTCAATACCCAGCTTATTTCACACCCTTGGCAGTATCTGACACTACTGACCATTCACTCCCTTCTTCTAGAAACATTTTATCCTATCAGTCATCATGATACCCACACTCTTCACATCTTCCTACCACCTCTGAGGCTCTTATTTCTCAGTGCCCCTTGAGGTTCCTCTTCTTCCATCTCTATCTTATGTAATGGCTTTTCCTCAGGTCTCTCTGTTCTAGGCCATTCTCTTCTCTCTATAAACCCTGCTGAAGCATCCTGCCTTATGTTCCTGGCTGTTGGAATTACCCATGTTAGTTACACCTTCCTTTAAGACTTCTCTCCTGAACTCAAAGATATTTATTCAGTACTTACTGGCCTCTGGCACTTAGATAACACAGGCACTTCAATCTTCACAGGCCCCAGTGGAACACATCCATCTTCCACCCCCACCTCCTTCCCTAATACCATGACTATCCATCCCATTGTCCAAGCCAGGAATATGCGGATGATCCTAGATTTCCAAGTGTGGTACTTTGTATCCATTCTCTTCTCCCTGTTCCTACTGTGGAGACCTCACACCACAGCTACCCTCTAGCCTGTTCCCTCTCTCGACCTCCTAACTGGTCTTCCTCTGCCTCTTGTCCTGTTCTCATCCAATCCATTCTTCACTGTGCGCCAACAATGGTGTTTCTAATATACAAATCTGATCTTGATAGTCAAAATCAAAGTCTGGTCTGACACTCAAATTTAAAACCATTCAATAGCTTCTCCTTACCCTCAGGATAACGTCCAAAGTCCAAAGACCAGTTCATATGGCCTTGATGGACTGGTTCCTCCTTGCCTTTTTTAAACTAACCTCTTTCTTCCTGACACATTTCCTTTTCTTTTCCTCCTACTTAGCCTTCTCAGCTTCAGTCTTTCTGAAAATCTTCCAGTCCTCTAATGCTGTTTCCACTGCCTGGTATGCTCTTGTCCCAGTAATTCTTATTCCTCCCTTAGCTGGTCAGCTGCTGTGCATCTGTCAGCTGTAAGTGGAGGGTCACTTCCTCCAGAAAGCCTTCCTGGAGCGAAGTGCCCTTCCTGGTACCTGTGCAATCGGTACCGTCTGAACTTCCCATTTATGCCGTGTCTGACTGCACTTGAACTGTCCAACTGCACTTTACCTTGCAAGTCATGTCAGCTTAGCGTGCCCGGGGGTGGGGGTCTCACCTGTTTGTGGTGGAGCAACTGGGTCTTGTGTAGGTACTCAAAAATACTTGTGGAAACATTAATAGGAGAAAGGATAAAATCCAGTTGTCAAGTTCTGATTGACTTACGCTAGTAGCATGTCTGTCTACTTTTCTGAAAGTATAAGCAACAGAATCTTTACTATCTTTAGACAGAAGTTGAAAGAATACCCATCTTAAAATTAAAAAACAAACAAATGGAACATAATAAAAAAGAAAAAGAAAAAAGAAAAACAAACAAGTAAACAGCAACAACACCCAACAGTTACTGAGTACCGTGTGCGGGCACTGTGCAAAGAGCTTCACCTGCGTGGTCACTTTGTTCTCACAGAGATCTATGGGGCAGGAGCCATTATTTTCTCCACATTACAGATGAAGAAAATAAGGTTAAGAGAGAGAAACAATTTGGCCGAAGTCAGTTGGCAGAGCCAAGATTGTATGAAACCCCCAAATCCTCCCCCACAACAAAAAAAACTCCATCCAACAAAATGTATGGAATACTTGCTTCGTGTAAAATACCACAAGAGATACAGCCTCACAATCCCTGTGCTACTTTACTCCAGTGAAAATAACCAGGAATGCTGAAGAAGAGTGGTACTGTTTTGCATTTGGCCAGTTACTACCATCAGCCTGGCAAGAAATATGCTATATACATGGAAGAATATGACTGAGTAAACCAGAAAACTTTCCAGCTTTTCTGCACCAGATACTGTAATTTCATTATTTAGCATAAAATGTGAATGCTAGGTTCATTAACAGTCAAATCCAGATGCAAATGCAAACTGAGAAATATAATGGAAAACCAAAGAGCAGATTCTCATTATCTGCCTTTTGTGAAAATCTATGCCAATGTTCTCCTTTGTAACAAGTACTGAATTACAGTACTTCAGGCCTGATAGAAACCTAGAAATTATTTACTCCAAATCTTCCCAAGTATTTTTAAGCTTAAGGTCCAAAGGAAAATAACTAGGAAGTGTAAAACATTGCCAGGACTCAGGAAAACTGGTTGGTAGTATCTATGAAAGCTGAACCTATACATATCCTGAGGCCCAGTCCAATACTCCAAGAAATATACCCAATCGAAATGCTATTATTTTTCACCAAATGATATAGATGGAAATGCTAACACAGCAGTTGTTTTTTTTTTTTTTTTTGCAATAACCCCACGCTGGAATCAATCTAGTGAACATCGTAGTAGACTGGGCAAATAAAAATATGGAATATACCATGTAGTGATGAAAATGAAGTACACCTACATACAACGATGTGGATGAATCTCAAAAACATGATGCTGAACAAAAGAAGTCATAATTTTATCATGATTTTATTTATACAAATTTCAAAAACCTGTCTAACCTAATGTATGATGTCAATAGTAGGAAGAACAGTTAGGGGGTGGGGGTGCTGGAGAGTGATCAACTGGAAGGGGAAATGTTGAAATGCTGATGATTTCTGTCTCTTGCTTTGAGTGCTGATTACACAGGTATGTTCATTTTGTGACAATCCATTGAGCTGTACACTTATTATATGTGCATCTTTTTTCTGCATGTATGTTATACTTCAGCAAAAATCACACCCCTTTCCCCCCAAATGGAGAAACTTAGAACACTTCCTGTCATCCATCTCCTGCATTATCAAGAAATTCTCAGGCACAATGGGGAAAACTTATGAATGTTATGAATCTTAATTCTGCTAAAACTAACATTTGCTTCAGTCATGTCAACAAAAATAAATACTTCAATATTGAAAACGTTTGCTAAAGAAACAAATGTGTTTGATGAGAAAACAAAAAAAACCCAGTATTTCCTTTGGCAAGCATTTGTTGGATTGGAGGTAGCAAACATAAAACTTCCAAGTTGTTACTGAATTTGCTTACACGCTCAGTTTACTCAAGATTCAGAATTTTTGTGGAGTTGTATTTAAAAAAAAAAAAAAACTATAGGGATAAAAATAATTGTAATAGAAATAAAAAAGGCTGAATTTCTAAACTGTTGTCCTGGCTATGTCCCAACTATGCACAGTTGTGTAATGCCTGGCATATGATAAGCATTAAAATATATTTGCTCTATGAATAAAAATATAGTACATTGGGCACTCTTTAGAATATTTCTCATCAATCTTTGTCACAGACAGGTACAATGAGTATTTTTTAAGTACCTGGTAAATAGGAAATCACCTATACTTCTTTACTATTTTAGTTAATATATAATAGAGAATGACTGAAAAAAATAAATCTCCATCATAGTGTTAATTAATATTTACAAAACACCAGTAAATGATAGAACATCACTAAATGATTTATGAAGCAATAAATCATTTAAGATAAAGAAGTTTTATTAAAGAAAAACTTGGAAGTCATTAAGACCTTAGAAAAATGAACAAAAAAATCTCTTCCCGCCAACTGTATTTAAGGAAAAAAATTGAGAGTAGTATCACTCTCCCTGGAAGTCATCATATATTAAACTGGTGTCAAGAAAACCTTAGAACATATTAGCTTTCAGGAAAAAACACTTGCAATTTATATTTTCTAATTTTAAGTAGTATATTCTTACTATGACTCTAAAATCTGTCCAACCCCCCCCATTAACATTTTAAAAGAAAGTTCTCCAGTTCTTACCAAGCAGAAATAAATAACACCTGACAACAGCATTAGGGAGCATAAACATAAAATTACCTGTTATTAAAAACTGAGCACATTTTTCTCAAAGAAATATATTACTCAGCTGTAAAGTAGTATGTTTGCCATTCACACTAATGTTTCGACATTATGGTTCAATCTTCTAAAAAGCTGACATGGAAAATAATGGTGTAATAAACTAATTCATCATAATGTGCAAAGGAAACCGTCGGAATAAATTGTAATAACCTTTCAAAAACTAGCAGCTTTTAAAAGTATTAATTTCTACTCCAGATAATTGGAAAGGACACCTGGGTGGGTAGGCAATATTTTTTATGGGATTGCTCTGTCAGGAGCTCAGATTGTCTCTGGACTCAGCAATGATCATTTAGCACTAAATGACAGTGAATCTTGCAAATAGGTATTCCTAGATGGTGTTCCCCATAAATTACCAAAGTCAACTCCCCTCAAGGTCAGCCATATGAGAGGGCAGGTATCGAATGGCCTTTGTGGAGACCCAGAGTAGTCCTCGGGTTTCTCATAAATGGACAATAGTTGTGTTGGCTGCCATAAAATCAACTTAATGGACTGGCAACATAAATTACCATCAAACTTTGACAACATTCGTCCCTAGAAAACAGCTGAAGAATGCTTTTATATCAAAGCTGAAGAAAATGGATAACAAAATGCTTTGCTCTATACCAGATCATAAATATTTTTAACAATTCTAAGTGGGGAATGAATTAATATTAGAAGCTACAATATGTTTTACTTGAGGCATTAAAAACAGCATCTAAGTAATATTAAAATGACACTTGCTTTTTGAAGTAACTCCTCTATATCATTGTAATGCAATGGAGTGTGTGTGTGTGTGTGTGTGTGTGTGTGTGCGCGTGCGCATGTGTGTGTGTGTTCTAGGCAAGAAAGCTACATTTGCCTGGCACCGGGTATTTCACTAAACCTAGATAACTAAAAAGATTGTTGATGTCTTTCTAGTTTTATTTTCTCTCTCTAGTCCACTGGGCCCACAGGTAAGATAGATTCTTGAGCTCTTACACCACTCTGGATAAATCATTAATTCACTTTCTTTATGGCTCAGTTTTTCCATTTGTAAAGTAAAACAATTATTATACATGGACATTTCGAAGACAATGTAATTAATCCTAGCAGGAAAGCACCAAATAAACTCTAAACTACTAGAGAATCATATTAATATATTTGTGAAAATAATGTACTCTGGACAATCAATTAGTGACTTTTGAAAGTCAATTGGTAAAAAAAATACAACAGCTGAACTAAGATACTGGAATTTTGGGGGCCGAGTTTTCATTACTCATCTAATTATGCTTCCATCCTATAACTGCAGTCATTATTGCTGGTAGTCACGGAAGTAGTAGTACAACATAAAGCTACAATTATTCTCCCAGGCATTTTTATAATTGTATTCATTTTCTCTTGAAAATCAGGACTTCACTGCAGATTTTGCTAAAAGAAATGCTACAGTGAATAAAAGCAAGATGGTCCTGCCATCCAATGGCATCTCAGACCATGAATATTATGTACAATGTCAAAGAACTCTATATACTTTGTAAACTATAAAAGTTCCCAAACAGAATGCAAAGTTAGTATATTTTGTGTCTTTCTCTCCCACATCCCATCATCACCTTCTCTCCTGTCTTTCTTTGCACTATTTCTTGCATTTATTCTTTCCCTCTATCCCGCTGTCACTTCTGTCTAGAACCTCATCACCTTAGAACTGAATTATTGTGGTAGTTTCCCTGTTCCTGTTCTCTTTCTACCAATCCATCCTGCCTACTCCTGCCAAATTAATCTTTTTTAAAGTGCTCTTTTAATTATGTCATTCTTCTGCTCAAAAATTTTCAATGAGTCCCCATCACCTGGAGGCCAAAGGCCAGAGTCTTTAGTTAGAATCAAAGCCTTTGACTGTCTGGCCTCACCTCCTTTTCTAATCTCATCTTTTCCAGTTCCCCTGCACAAACCTGTGGGATAATAAATGCACCTGCTGCTGGGCCAATTCCACCATAGCGCCTGCCTGGCAGGTACCATCCATCCTCTCTGCCTAGCCAGTTGCGTTCCTTCTGTGAAGCCTTTTTCACTACTTCAACTCATAGTCAGCACCTCCAGCCATGAAACTGGAACACTCATTGTTTTTATTTTTTTGTATTAAAATGATTTATTTCACTGTTGCAATATGGCTTAACTTCAGTTTTCATTGCTTAACGGTTTCCATGTCTTTTCTCCCTAATTAATTTGTAAAACTCTTTAAGGGTAGGGGTGTTTGTGTTCTTATTATCTGCCAATCTCCCTAGCACGAAGGTATGAAAATAGTTAGCAATCAGTAGACACTTGTTTAATGAATGAATGCAAAATGCCTCTCTATGCTTCTTGCAAGATTAGCATGAAAGCTACTCAGTTGTGCTGGTAACTTGTGGTATTCCAGAGCAGCAACTTCTGTATGCGAGGCAGTTTTCCCGAACCTAATAAATATGTTTCCATCTTTAAGTTCTTAGTGAAATTCTAGATTATGAAATATAAGCTGAGCACATGAGATTTATAACATTAGAATATGACTTTAATGTAAACTTGGGCACCATTGGGATAAACACAAAGTAGTGCATATTCATTGAATTAATACTCATTTTCTGAAAGTTCCTTACTAACAGAAAACTCAGTAACTTCTAAACAAAATTAAAATCATTCTAAGAATAAATTCAGAGAAAAAACGGTAAGTATGCAGCAGTGCAGAGGCTTTATTTTATAAATCAGAAATATAGTTTCGCTTATAATATTCTGCAGAAAGAATATGGATTTTGGAACTCATCAAGACCTGGGTTGGCAACTCCGTTCTGCTGCTTACCCGGCATGCCATCTTGGATCAGTCACTCAATGCCTTTGAATTCTAAAATTCTCACAAGGCAAATGAAAATATCAATATCCAATTCACTTGAAAAACCTGAGATGAATGAACCCCTTTTGAGCTGTTAATGAGGTCAATGACTTCAAGGGCACCCTGTGGCACCTACCCCCACACCTGGCACGTTAAATAAATGATAGCTACGATTATCATTTTTGTTTTGAAAGCTTTTCTTTTTGACTCCTTACTTCCTATTGTTTATGGAGGAAAATGGCTTCCCTAATAGTTAAAGAGTATGAGTATAGGAATCTAAAACATCTGGGTTTAACTTGGGGCACTACCATTTACTAGTTGACTAATCTATTTATTAAAGGATCTGAGCCCCAATTGTATAAGTGGGTGTATGAAGAAAACAAAATCTTGCAGGGACATTTTGAAGACTCAAAGTGAAAATAGAGTGTGTAGCACAGAACAAGCACTCTGTTACAGTAGATATTATAATTCTTATGAGTCTTCTCTCAGGTACTATCCTGTTCTGTATTAAAGAACCCATGTTCATTAATATTTTTTAAGTAAAAGTAGGAAAATTTTCCTCCATTATATTTCACTACTTTGCAGACAAACATAATTTGATATTATAAATATTATTCTTATAAATAATATTTGTATAATGACTTATAGTGTACAAAATACCTTTATAACTTAAGACTGTGCTCTAAAAATGTTCCCCAAATTAGTCACTCTTTGCTGTGATTACTCCAATCATTATTCTGGCAACCCATTCTACCATCAAGATGTTCAACAGTCAACAATAATGATAAACTTCAAATATTAAGGCAGCTACTTAAAAAAAAGTTAAGTGTGTTATTGTCATAGGCCTATGTTTTTAGAAATATTTGGCAGTTAAAATTGGTTAGATGAAACTGAGCAACTGGTCACAGATTCTCCATCTCAGCAGTGGAGGCCTTCTCCAGGCAGGCTTTAACAAAAGACCCTTAACAGAAGTGGTTTCTTAATTTCTCTTTGACTTCTTGAATATTGTTTAAAATATCAGTTAGGTTGCCTATTGTCACTGAGGTTAAAATACAATTTAAAAAAATCTGGTAGGTGGTTTCTGGAACTTACCATGTCAACAAATGAAAAGAAGAAATATGGGTCACTTTCTTACATCATGGATTAGATCATATGCTGAGATTAATGACTTATTATCTAAACTCAGTAGGAATGCAATTAAACGCGAAAGAATGGAAAGCACCCTACAGTTCATAAGACTAAGCTGTTTCTACTAGCACAGTAACTTAACTGAAGCACATGCTTAAAACTCATCAAATACATTACTTCCCTTAACATTTACAAGGTCAAAACCAGACATCAGCCACAACTTGAAGTGCCATTAGTTGCTCTGAAAAACTTTCGGACAGATCGCTTCAAGAAGCAGCATGCTGGTTCCCACGAAGGCCCCTGGGGTGTTTCATGTACACACGCACCTTGAGAACCAAGTGGTTAAGAACAGCATTACTCTTAATCCTTCAGATGAGTAGCCTGCCAAACAACCATTCTTTACACAGGTATACAGCTCCTTATGCAACAGTCCTCATTTCCACTGTTTTATCCTCTATTCAGTCCTTGGTTTAGTGATTCTGGCCATTATATCTACACTTTAAAACATGATGTGACATATTATATGTGTAAGCGCCACTTAGTAACTGATAAGTGCACAGCATTGGATTGGCATGAGTACTAGAGCAGTCTTTTCTAGATCTGCTTCCAAAATCCCTCCATAGGCATGGCATTTGCTTGTTTTTGGCCTCTGCTTTCTTTCATTGCCTCTACCTTCCTCCTATTACCTGCTATGCATATCAAACGACTTGGGGGGCTTCTAAACTGTTTCAGTGTCTATTTTTACCAGACCCATTAACTAGAACTTATGTTTATAGTATCAACGATAATTTCAAAGCCATTTTACAAACGAAATATTTTGATCTTCATAAGGTGACACGAGATGAGGAAACAGGCATGAAGAGGTTATCTGATGTGGCTGAGTCACTTGACATGAGTGTCCGAAGAGAGTATCTCCCTCCTGACTCTGAATTTGGGCTCACTTCGTCCCCATTACTACTTCATCATTTGTTGGTCTTTGGATTAGACTTGTGTTAGAAATTCCTTCTCACCAGTTGTGTGATTTTTAAATATATTGGTTAAACCTTGAATTTTAGCTTCCTTGTTGGTAAATGGGGGGATAACAATACCTACTTCACAGGGTTACCTTGATGATTAAATGAAATGGTGTATGTAAAGTAAAAAACCTAGAATAAGGTAAGTGTTCAAAAATGTTAGTCTTTCCAATCCCCTCTTGGAGAGTCTTCACCTAGAGGTAGTTCCCTTAGGTCTACAGAGGATCTCTGAAGTTACTCTGTAATCCAGTGGTGGGCCAGGAGAGCTGAGTATATTAACGTTATCACTTGGGTGACAATAGTTCATTGAACCAAGGATTTATCAGTCATCTACTATACCCCAGCACAGTGCTAAGGACTACAGATGCACAAAAGAAGTAGCAGCAGCCAAGGAATTTTGGCAGTGACAAGAACCAGACTTCATTTCCTAGAAAATAAAGATACTCCAAGAGGGGCTAGTCTGCCAAGTTCAACAGGGCTTTTTAAAAATTCTCCCAAATAATTTCAGATAGAATACAATGATTTAAAAGCTTATACATGTTAGAGTTGACTCTTGAATGGCACATTCGGCCAAACCCCAAAGTGTTATTTTTGTAGGCAGTGGTACTGTGTCCAGACCATATTATGACATGGGGTGAGGAAGGGAGCATGGAAGAGCCGGTCTCAAAGGGACCTAGGAAAGAAAGGTTTAAAAACGTGCGAGGTGTTTCTGCTTTGTGTTTCCATGACTTTAGTCACCTAGATTATAAAACACTCTAGGGCAAAACTACCCATTTGGTATTTTCTCTATCCTTCTTCAGTGCCTGGGAACAGAAATATTTGTTGAGCTGAATTTTGGCCTCCGAGTCAAACCAAACAGACAAACAAACAAACAAACAAACAAAGGTAATTATGATTCCAGCGCATTTGGATTAGCCCATAAGAAAAGTTTTTACAGCTAACTAAAACATTGCACATTGAAAAGATTTTCCAAGGTCAAATCTAGTGAAATCTCAGCATAATTTGGTTTAAGCTATACATTTCATCGTTAGCAACAGTAAATGGTGTGTGAGGCAATGTGCAGTGTGAAACAACCCAGGGTTTAAGGTCAGACAACTTGACTCTCATTCTGCCTCTTCGTGTGATTTTGGGCAATGACCTGACCTCTCAGGGTCACAGATTTATTCTTTTTAGAATGGGAATAATGCGATCTATCTTATGACATTATTGAAAAACCTAACTGAGATGGACTATTACATGTATACACTAATTAATAGGTAACAATTTTTGAGCATTCAATAAGCATTAGACTATGCTAAGCACTTTTTATTTAACTAATTTAAACTTTACCATAACTCAAGGGGATGGATGTATTAATTATTCCCATTTTAGAGATAAGGAAATTGAAGCACAGAAAGTTTTTGTAAGAACCTTGCCACAGTCAGTTACTAGCTGGCTGAACAGGAACTCAAACTCAGCCTCTGGCAGGCTAGCTGCAGATCTGTGTTCTTAACCATCTTGCTTTGTCGCCTTGCTCTCTCAGAGCAGCTCGTTACATGCCCACTTCTCCTCACCCTGGATTCTGGTATAAAAAATGCAACAGATCCCACCTTTCCAGAAATAGCTAGTTACCCTGAGGACACAGGGCACATGCATAAGGAGAGACAAAGTCATACACAACACAAGTTGTCAAATGTCAGAGTGGGGTATAACCACAAGTTCTATGGCAGTCTGGAAGGAAGGACATAATTGGGATGGAAAATCGGCACGATTTTGTAATGTAGGTGGAACTTGACTTAGGTCTTGGAGGAAAAGCAGAATTAAAACCAGGAAGGAGGATTTGGGAAAGTTGTTTCAGATAGGACAACAAGGACAAAGGCTCTCTGTGTTCGGGAAATAAGGCTCGGCGTCAGCGGGGAAGGTTTCTATACGGGAACACTGAGACTGAGGAACAAGAGGCACTTTAAACTCATTTTTTAAGAATGTTTGAGAAGCCCAGAGAGGAGGGAGGACCCCCTATGGGAGAGCCACCGGGGGTTTCTGAGAGGCGGTGTATCTGTGTGCATGGGTGCCATGTCATGCCGAGCAGTGCTTTCCAAAGGCTGATGAGATGGCAGATGTATAACCCACGGGGTGGGAGGACCGAAAGTTGGATAACCGAAAGCACGTTAGTGTTCAGTACACATACCTACATTCAGACACTGCTCAATGATCAGGTGATGATTATCTGGCTGGTGGATATTCCATGGCCTCTTCTCAACCTACCTCCCGTCCTTTCGGCTTGTGTCCTGCTTGTTAGTACCTGGGGGTGGAGACGGAGACAAAGCGATTTTCCAGTGAGTCTTTTATTTTGTTTTAATCATTATTTTTTTTGCTGTTCCTTAGCAGCTGTAGTTAAAAATGTGTTATGGGCAGAAGAAGAAGTATGTCTTGGATGATCAGAACATTTTCTTCTTTCTTTCTCTTTTTAAATGGTACTTCCAGAGTGCCTTTATTAAACAATTTGCTGATGAAGAGCAGAGCTCACATTTGAGCCTAACCCTGGAATATGCAACTGTTAATTCCCTTTGATTAGAAATGGACTTGTAAATTGCGGGCTACCCACATGCACTTTCAGATAATGTTCCTGCAGCAGAAAATTGTTTCTGATCTGGCTGTTGAAGTTTTTAGGTGAGAGAGGTTAAATGTACTCTACTTAAAGATGCCCACATTGTGCATTTCAGACTACCTTTTATAGTCGTATGATGATTATCCACACAAATCATTTTTACCTTTGCTACTACTTGAATATATTAAGTACTTGCTGCTTCTTCCTAAGTTGAATATAGAACACTAGGAGACCTGAGTAATTCTTTAGCTGCGAGTACATGTTTGGCTCTAAAACTGAAGTGCTGTATTAGAGAGGTTAAAAAAGAAAGAAAGAAAAAGATGAGAAAATGAAACAGACTGCAATGAAACAGGTTTGCAATGCCAAACTCTTTTTTTTTTAAAGTAATATTTTATTGTTTTTTCCAGGCTATTACTAAGAGTGTATATGACATCTAAATAGATTGCAGGAGCCCAGTCCCAATCATCATTATCACTAATATATATTTAAGAGTAGACATAAAGATTGTTCTGGTCCAAAATGGCAATATGCATCTTTTACACATACACACTTTTTTTTTTAAGTTTTGCTCTTTCTTTCTTTCTTTTTTTTTCTTTTTTTAAGATTTATGTATTTATTTTAGAGACAGAGCAAGAGAGGTGCCTGGGTGGCTTAGTCGGCTAAGTGTCTGCCTTTGGCTCAGGTCATGATCTCAGGGTCCTGGGATCGAGCCCCACATTGGGCTCTCTGCTCAGTGGGGAGCCCACTTCTCCCTCTCCCTCTATTGCTCTCTGTGCTTGTGCATGCTCTCTCTCTGTCAAATAAAATCTTGAAAAAAAAGAGAGAGTGAGAGCAAGAGCATGTGGGGGGAGGGGCAGAGGAAGGAGAGGGAATCCCAAGAAGACTCCACACTGAGCACAGAGCCTGACGTGGGGCTTGATCCCAGGACCCTGAAATGAAATCATGACCTGAGTCGAGATCAAGAGTCAGACACTTAACCGACTATGCCACCCAGGCGCCCCCCCCACCACACCTTTTTCAAGAAAAAGAAAAGACTTTAAAATTGTATATACTTGGCTAATAGCCAGCTACCAAATCTCTTGTATCTCTTCTCTGATTAACACACTTTCATACATTATTTCCAGTTCTTCCACTTGAATCCTTGTGCATTCTCCACCTCACTATCCCAATACTGCCCACACAGTTCCAGAGAAACCAGAGAACTAGTAGAAAAAAAGTACATTTGGTTATTTCAGGACATGGCACACATTGGTAGTGTCTACTTATTAGCCAGAAAACTGGATCCATTGCTTGTGAGAACTCCTCGCATGCTCAGAGACTGCTGACTTCAACATAAGACAAAGCAAAATGAAGCCTCAACCACTCTGCTTCTCAATTTGTTTGAGAAGCTAGAATTACTTCTAAAGTTCCCAAATAAACAGAAATCATTATAATTATGAATAATTAAAATGCTAAACTCAAGAGGGCACTCAACATTCATTACTTTGCAGAACTCATCCCCTAAGGGTAGTACCTTCAATTAGTTCAGTTTTTACAACAGAAGAAAAATGAGACAATCAGTAATTGCAGGTATTTAGCGCAAGGAACAAAACAAGCTAACTTGCCTTTAAATCAATCTTTCTCAGCCAGCAGAGGCACTGCTCTCTTTTGGATTTTTAATGTCTATACTAATGCCAGGATACAGAAAAGCAATAGATGGCAGGATAGCACAAAAATGTACCGGCCTCAAAGTGCTAAGGAGAAGCACTTCAGCTTTATTCACTATTTGGAATAGGTTAAAGTAGAAGGTATCATATAACAATAAATAGTTTTAAAAGAGAAGCTTTTAAAAGATATTTTATAAAATTTATCGATATATTTACTCAACTTACAAATGTTTATTAAGCACTTAACCATGCATCATGGTTTATGCTAAGTGATAGTTACACTGCAGAATAAAAACTAGCCGGTGGTTATTTTTTTAAACATATATAAATTACCATACAGAAATCTGAACACAGCAATATATTTTTATATTCTTACAAATATAAAGTTTGGAGTATATAGCTACTATATAGAAAATGAAGCTATCCAAAGCGTTATTTCTCATTATTCTTGAAGTTGTAATAAATTATTTTAATTTAAAAAATTAAATCACAAATTATTCAGATTTTTCTTCCTCAGAGCCTCCTCTATAAAAAGTATAATTTTTTTCTTACAAAATATATCCATTTTTTTTTTGCAGTAATAAATGCTATTACAATGATTAGGGTTTTTCTTAGATGTTTATAGAACTAAAATATATGTCATGTTGGAAATGGTTTAGCAAAGAGTAGCTACAGTTTTGTATCTAAGAGACTAGAGCAAAGCAAATTTTTTTTTGCCTGAGTCAATTTCAAATTGACAACAATGACCCAAGAAAGGGTTGTCTTTTACTAGCTGCCACTTTGGGGAGATACATTTTGTCTTTCATTTAAGTAGAGGAAAGAATTCATTAGAAATGTGGTGCAAATAGATTCAGAATGATAAATCTCAAGTTACCAATTCCACTTTTAATGATTAGTTGCCTGAGTCTTGTATTTAATTAAAATGGTTATTTTAAATGCTTATATTTAATTTACACATAATTAGCTAAACCTCAATGATACTGCTTCATCCATTTTGAAATTAATTAATTTATAAAATAGCTCAAAAAGTGCTGTAAAATCTTAATATTAAGATAAATCAGGATTCCTCTGCATCTTGTGCTGGTTTCAGTTGTAACTCACAATGAGCCACTGGTAGTAGGCATGACTGCAGGGTATCTAGAATGGCTAATATGTAGTAGAACCCAATACTGATATGTCATTGACGTTTCCTTTGTTACATAGGATATGTACTTTAACCTCCTAGGTACTAACAGTCTATATCACCAAGGATATGATTGTTTCAACTTTAAAGGGATCTAAATTTTATAAACTAATTTTGGCTTTAATACATTTAGGAGAAACCACTGTTTTTAGCAAATGATTCGTAAAGTATGTAACAATTGGTGTTAAAAAAAAACCTTCGAGTCAGTGTGATAATGGAACTAGAACGTGTTTTCAAGGAAATGTTCTGACTTTAACCTCTCTTTATTTTATTTATTTATTTTTAAAGATTTTATTTATTTATTTGACAGAGAGAGACACAGTGAGAGAGGGAGTGGGAGAGGGAGAAGCAGGCTCTCCGTGGGGCAGGGAGCCCGATGCGGGGCTCGATCCCAGGACTCTGGGATCATAACCTGAGCTGAAGGCAGACGCTTAACGACTGAGCCACCCAGGTGCCCCTTTAACTTCTCTTTAAACACACAACATTGTTTATATACCTAGGAACCATGAGGGAGCAGGTTTGGGAACTTTAGAAATAATTCTAGCTTCTCAAACATATTCGCTTACAGAATATGAGGAAATTCTAACCACCCACACTAACCATTGTTTCCTGGTACAGTGAAGAACTACGTCCATGAATATCCTACTCCTCTGTGTGCTGTGCTAAGCTGTGCAAATTTGTCTATTAATGATAGTGCTACCATTTATTAGTTACTAAATATGTGTTAGCACTGACCTAAATGCCTCATGAGCTGGTATCATTAGGCCCATTTTATAGGTGAACAAAGTGAGGCCAAGGGAGTCTAAGGCACCTGCCAAGGGCCGCGTAATTAGTAGTGATGGAGATGGGTGCAAAACCTCACTCTATAGCTCTGCACCTCACTGTCCCAGCTCGCCAACTATGAGCTCTAAAGGAGGCATTTTCAGTTGTGAGATGCTTACAACCACCACCACTACCACAACAAAATACCTCTCCCTTGCAATAATAGTGTGAATTAATTAAAAGATGAAGGCAACACATTTGGCTCAGCTATTAGGAATTAAAATCTATTGCTCCCAGTATTAGTCATCTCTTATATCCATATACACAGAATTTTCTAGTATTTTATTAAAACCTGGTCTGGGCCTCCTACTCTCCAATGAACCCTTCTAGTGGGGGAATCTGTTCCTGCCATTCTCTGATATTAGCTCAAACCTTTTGCATCCCCTCCCACCCTTGAGGAATTTTAATTCTGAGCAGGCTCAGCTTACACATGAAATGAAGTTACATAGAATGTTTCTCTTCTTTTCACACTAGTACAATTATGTGGCATTCCAGGATGCCTTGAGCTGTACCGTATCTCAATTACCTCAACTGCCATCTGTTTCTACTTCTTTCAGCCCTTCTCCCTGGTACCCTAAACAATGAATGATATTCCCACTCCAGAGCCAGACTTAGTGCATTCTCTGCCAAGGATGTGCGTAACATATACAGATATCCCTCCTATTTCAATAAGACGATATGAGGTTTGATCAAAGCCAATTATCTATTGATTTTCAGTTTAACATTCCAACTATCCACCATTATCTTAATTCTGGAAATCCTCAGAAGACCCAAAGCATTGGATGCATCACAAATGAATCATAATGGGGAAGTACTATTTGAAGAATGAGGAGGGGGAGACATACAGGCGCATCTGCTTTGTCAATCTTGCTAAGGCCTTCAAATGCCATCTGTTTTCCATTCTTTTCTGGCTACCGTCTTTCCCTAGGTTAAGAGATTTTAAAATGTGGAAAAAAACCTTGAAAACAAGTTTGAGATTTTAATTCTGTATTTCATCTGCCGAAGGGAGAACTACAGTTAGCCTCAGCAAGTGTTCCTAATAGATAAGGCAGTTGCTGCTTCACATATAATTACATTGAGTCTAACAGTAGACATAGCAAACCATATCATCTTTCATACAATCAGAAGTGCTAGTAAGTCTGAAAGGCATCCATTTTGAGGAGGGTCTAAGCTACTTTTATTTTACTTCAAATAAGGGTTATCATGGAATAAAACTGATAATTCTTTGGGGGAACAATTTTTGGAATATAAAAAAAAGTATGAAAGGTAAATGAAACTGATGGTTGTGAATGGCAGTTAAGTTCAGGCATTTTGTGTTCTTTTGTGTTTGCTCTGGAATGTTAAACAGGTCGAGTTCTTTGTAAAATAAAACATTTTATTCAGAACATTCTCCCATGAAAGCCCTCTTTGACAAAGTGTCATTTTTTGATATATTAGTACATGTCTGTCCACATTTTATATTCAAAAAAGGCAAGCAATGTTTTAACAACTTTTGACAAGCGTAGGGAATTAAACTTGCACAGAATCGACTCAAAGTGTAATGCTATAGCCTGTTACATTTTCTATTTTGTATTTCTTCCTGGCAGACCACAACATTTTTAATTATATCAATTTCTGGTTGAAAAAAAAATGCAGAGAAATTAAAGGTGTGTAATTAGAATAGGAAACATTTAAGTCATCAATAAAATATGTTTTAAGCATAAATTTCAAAATGTGTTGAGAAAAAGAGCTACAGAAACAGTAGTCAGTGAGTTATAAATATGTAACAGGAGCTAAGTCAAAGAATTTTCTAGAAAACTAGCCAAGGAATCTCAAGAAATTCAGCTACCTCTTAATTACACTTAGAGCTTTCCTACTCGTTCATAAATTTCAAAATGAAATCATCTTTTGTTTTTTGGCAATGCAGGCTCTCCCTACTGAAAACTTCTCTTGGATACCCAAGGGCACCTCAAGGCAACAAACTGCCCTTCATCCTGTGTCCCTCTGACTATGACCCTGCACGACTGCTCTCTGGCCTCTTCTGTCTCTCCTCCACCCTTGCTCATTCATTCATCTAGAGCTTCTGCTAATTCCCTGCATATGTCGTGTTCTTGCTCCTCTGCCTACATCACTAACCCAACTTGCTTGACTAATTTCCCCTCTTGCTTTTTGATCTCAGCTTAGAGGTTACTTTCCTCAGGAGGATTTCTCCGATAAATCTCTAAGTGTCTTTTCCCTAGATCCGGTAGAACCCTGTTCTCTCCAGTCTAAGTCCCTGTCATACAGTGATGTCACCGCCTCCTTATTTCCCTGGATGGTCAACAGACTGGAAGCTCCAGGAAGGCTAAGGCCATGTCTATCTTGTTTACTGTTGAATCTCTACTGCTTAGACAAGTGCTTGGGATATTCTAGATGCTCTCAAACACTTTGTTAAACAGTTTAATGAATCATTTGAGTGAAAGGTTCATATATGACCAATATATACTTTTTCCCTTTTGGTGATAATACACATTGTTAAATATAACTACTTTTAAATATATATTAGTTTATTTGCGTTGGCACGTGTTAACGTTAATGTTCCCATTTGATGATGTCATCTAGCTGGAAAAACAAGTTTCACATTTTGGTCCAAGGGCTTTTTTATACCACTTTTCTCTACACAGAAAGTACAAGGTGGGTAAGCTCTGTTAAGCTCTGGAATGCCATGCTTGGACTTGAGTTTAAGATACAGACTTCTAATGGCAAACATAAGGGTAAACTGAAAGGGGACAGAAAGGATTTATGAAAAATAATGTATAACATCTGAAAGAACAGAAGGTCTTGCTTTATATCGCTGTGTCATTATGATGTGGTAACTTCTGGGGGTGGGGGTGCTGTGACTGGAAAAGGAGAATAGTTAAAGTCAGGACCTATTAGTGAGTCAGGGGAATGGAGATGGAGGAAGAGGGCATCTTATGAATATTGTTATTAGATAATCAAGAGCTGTAATAATCAATATTCTCTTGAAAGGACCTTAAATCTAATGAAGCAGCCATGGATAACTAAATTATGATTATGACAAATTCAGGGAATTGGTTCAGGGTTCTTTGCATCCAAAATTCAAATAAGTAATCAAAGTGAAATTGCATTAGCTGACCTCCTCAAACCACCTCTGAAATACAGGAGGCATTTATTAAGAATACCCCAACCAAATAAAAGCATGACATAAGTGCTTCCATATTTCACAAATGCCTTTGGCTAAGGGGGAGGGTGGATGGAGTTGGGGGTGGGTGGGCGGGTATGAGGGGAAGGACACAGAATGAAGAGAAGGAGCTCTTGCAAAGAGATAAGTGGAAATCTTATTTTTTAAAATTGTCACAGCAGTACTTCTCTTAAGTCAAGATTAAAAATACAATGAGCTTATGGAATGTTATCTTCTACGGCAAAAGTTATATAAAACAATTTTTATTCCCATATAAATTACTTAACATGGGTGCCACTGGTTTTACAGATTAACGTTGGCACCGCTCGGCCATCATATATAAAAGAGTCTTTCCCTGTATTTTTTAGCCTTCAGCCTTCAGTATTTCTTTGTCTCTTTAGTAAATTCTTATTTCTTATTTTGCAATATATTGTAATAGTTCACCATCGAGTTGTTTTCACTGGCTCCCTTCGGCGCTTCCTGGGGCCATCATGCGAATGGTAGCAGCAAACAATTTCAAGGACAATAACAATGATGAATAAATTAAAGCACAGTGCATACAGTCCCCATCAAAGAGCTACATTTGTTTTCCTGAACTGTATTTTCATCTCAAGGACTCCCCCCCCACCCCTTCATCTCTTTCCAAAATGCTTCTTTATAGCAATTCTCATTTCAAATGGGTGCTTCAAATTGATTCTGAGGAATTTAAGTTCTCCACACTCTTTTCTGGCAATATGCTTTTTATCAGATCAGCAAAAACAATGTGAAAACACCTGTCACAGTAATTTCAAATGTCTATCATCTACCAAATTACCCATAAATGATCTAGGGTTGCAAGGTGGTCCTTGAATGAAGGACTTTTTCAAGAGATACTGCTGAACTGATACTGCTGAAAATATAAACGGGGACATTGCAAGAAAAAGCCACTTGTAGCATTTGTGGAAACTTACAGCTTTTATTTTTATCTTTAATCAGAACCAAGAGAACATATCTGAAAGAACTAATTTGCTTTTCATTCACACAGAGCATTATATATACATGGACGCCTATGCTCAGGTATAGACATCATTCACTAATCAAGTAAACTCCACAGCGCTGTGGCTGGAAATGGGAGTCAGACTGGCAGCAAAGCATTTCCTGAAGGCCTACCCAGGGTAAATGACAAAACATCTACACCTTACCCCCGCCTCCCACCAAAACAAAGAAAGGTATAATTGTTGAATATGTACAGGCTTTTTTTTTTTTTACAGCACAGAGAAAGGCTCTGGGTTATACATCTATTTTTCATTTCGACATACCAACTATTTTCTGTGGTCTTAACTTGCATGCTAGTTGCTCTCAAGAACTGGTATGCTTCGAGGTGATTCTACAGTGCAGCCAGAGTTGAGAATCCTGCTCTTAAGCCTTCCGCTCCGCAATTTGGTGACAAACTCCCTTCCCATTTTCGTTCCAGTCACCTGTGCGCATCTGCATTTCCCTTTCAACCAAGAAAGCCCTTCAACAGGGTTTGAATGTTATATTTTCCTATCCCATCCCACCTTCTGTGCTCAGAACTTGCAATGCAAATTTACTGTAGTTTGAATGGGAGGTATTATACATTTTAACATCCAGATTTAAAGAAACAAGTATGTATCAAAATAGTGTTTACAGGGCGCCTGGGTGGCTCAGTTGGTTAAGCGGCTGCCTTCAGCTCAGGTCATGATCCTGGAGTCCCTGGATCGAGTCCCGCATCGGGCTTCCTGCTCGGCAGGGAGTCTGCTTCTCCCTCTGACCCTCCCCTCTCTCATGTGCTCTCTCTCATTCTCTCTCTCTCAAATAAATAAATAAAATCTTTAAAAAAAAAATAGTGTTTACATTTCTTATCTAAAAAAATAACACTTGCAATGGCTAGGTCTTTTGACATGGAGTTGCTCTTTTATAGGAAATAATACGGTATGAAGGGCAATGGAAAAACATACCCTTTTACTCTTTTAGATTCAGCATTATTTCAGACTTAAACTTATAGGAACATAAGGATGGTATATTATAATCACTTAATATTCCTAAAGGTTTGACATTTTTAAAGAGTGTATATAATATTCAGGTGGGGCTCAAATGAATCTAACCATCCTGCTGCTGTTTTGTAAAATGGTAGTGTAGGTAAGGACAGCAATATCCAACCCTCAAAAGGCAATAAAGAACACTCTTAAATGTGCCTTATTTCTAACTATGGTGACACATTATAGTGCTCTTTGTCAGCACTTTATTGGTTTTACAAGAATAAAAACAAATACTGAGGTCTTTACTCTGAAATCCATTTCTAGAATTTATCTTACTAACAAAGGACTTAGTCCTGTGAGAGGTGTTCTAGTTATAAAAGAGGAGCTTCTCTTAGTAAGAGTTTATTTGCTATTTGAAGGGCTATCTTTATTCGGCAATATTAATTTATAAGTGTGCATTAAATGCAACAAACTCTAAAATCATACCTTTCCATGATCCATGTGATAAACCAAACAGAAGAGACTTACTGAAATAACCTTACTTTTCTTTTTTTTTTAAAGATTTATTTATTTATTTTGAGAGAGTGAGAATGAGAGAGAGAGAGAGAGAGTACATGAGTGGGGGAGGGTCGGAGGGAGAAGCAGGCTCCTCGCTGAGCAGGGAGCCCGATGCGGGACTCGATCCCGGGACTCCGGGATCATGACCTGAGCCGAAGGCAGTCGCTTAACCGACTGAGCAACCCAGGCGCCCCTGAAATAACCTTATTTTTCTATTGTGGGCAAAACTGGTACACATATGCATTTACAGGGGAAGAAGAAAAGAAATCCCAAACTTTTTTAAACATGGAAAGAGTTCTGGACTAAGTCCAATTTGTTTTCAGCATAGGTTCTTTATTGACCACGATTGTGTATTCATCGAAGTTTCGCAAAAACACTTACTCTTACTTTTCCCTTTCTTTTATTTAGGCATAAAATGATGGGCAGCTTATCTCAGCGCTTCCCTTAGCTGTTTTGATTTTGGATTGTGTATACATGAACTCAGGTTGCCTCAAAATAATAAAGGAAAATAAGGCACACTTCCAAAGCAACAGAAGAACAACCTATTTCACTACACTGTTATTGTGGAGAAATGTCTTGGAGAATGCGTTTTTTAGATATGAGAAATGGTTTATTAATTTTAACCAAATCCATTCTCCAATCAGCCCCGCAGAGGGATGACAAAGAGTGAAAAACACAACAAATAACATGGTAAATGGCCACCTAACAAAACAAAATCCACTCTGCAATTATTTATGAGGCCAAGGTCTCCACATTTTAGTTTGCCTTCTGAATCAAGAGGGAAAGATGAATATAAAAAAAGAGATCACACATACACCCCAAGACTAAGGAGGTTCCCAAAACTGTCTTACACAGACTTCCACAAATGTTGAGAAGGGGAGCTGGGAACACAAAGGGGCCCCTTTCTGATACTTTCAGAAAGTATCATTGTGAAGCTTTAATTTCCCAAATTGTTTAAAAATCTGTTTTCCTCCCTGCCAGGGTGAAATTTTTTCAGAAACAAGATTCAGGAAAACAAATGAAACATTATGGGACAATGGACAGATCAAGATATACTTCTTTCTAGGACAAGAATGCTGTCTTTATATAAAGCCTGTCTTTTTAAAGGGGAGAGATGAAGGAGAAGAAAAGCTTTTAGAGAATAAGGGTGACAAGATGCCATGTCAATATGAGTCCTTCGTGCATTTTTGAAAAAGAAATGAGCAATATTTATCATACCTGTGACAAGCTATTTGGCAGCATATGTTTCCTTTGTCTCTTTTTACATATATTTAGCCATTCCCCGAACTGTGTGAGTTACCCAGAACAAGACCTTTTTGTATGTAGGACATGGCTGGGGACTCAGGAGCCTGCCAAGTTCAGGTTCTTGTCATTAGACTCATTAACTATCTAGAACGTAAGCTCCATGAGGGTAGGGTTTTTTTTTTTTTTTCTTCCTGTTTTGCTCACTGCTCTATTTCTGGCACCTATGATCTTGCCTGGCAGATAGTACGTATGCAGTAAATCTTTGGAGTATGAACAAACGAATGTAGACCAGTTTAGACCCCAAATTCTCTGGCCTTTGGCTACTACACATAGTTGCCAATTCATAAAGATGTTAGCCTGCACGAACATTATGCTAAATACTAATCATTTAATTCTCACAACGGCTACGTGATAAAAGCATTATTATCTCCATTGTGAGGTACTAGAATTGGAATAAGGGAGTTAAGTAACTTGCTTAAAGTCTTGCAACTTATGGAAGGTAGAGAAAAATAAGTTAACCTAGTTAAGTCCAAAGCCGAAGCTCTCACTCATTATGCCAAATCCTGCTTCAATGCTCCTCAGTGGATGACTCTGCCCCATGCATAGTCTCAGTCTTGCCTTTATTCCGATCCCTGCTCTTACCTAAACTCTGCTCTAACTCTGATCTTGGGATCCTGCACTGGGCCTGGTGCAGGCTTTGCTTCAACATTCCAATCTCCGCAGTACACTACTGTGGTGTTGTCTTAGCTCAGGCTGCCACAACAAAATCCCACAGACTGAGTGGCTGAAACAATTTGTTGTCTTACCGTTCTGGGTGCTGAAAGTCTGAGATCATGGTGCCAGCACAGTCAGGTTCTGGTGAGACCTCTCTTCCAGGCTCGCAGACGGCTGCCTTCTTACTGTGTGCTCACATGGTCTTTCCTGGGTGCATGCATGTGGAGAGAGAGAGATCTTCCTCTCTCTTCATGTAAGGCCACCAATCCTACTGGATTAGGACCCTTATCCTTATGACCTCATTTAACTTTAATTACCTCCTAAAAGTTCTATCTCCAAATACCATCACACTGGAGGCTAGTGTTTCAAATTATGAATTTATGAGGGATACAATCCAGTCCACAGCAAGTGCCCTGAGTTAAACTATCCGGGACAGTAACAACCAAATACACTCCATTTCCCTGCTTTGAATCACATGATTCACTGTCATACTTGCAGGAATAACTCTTTTCTCACCTTTTCTGTTCTTGCTATGCTTACCTCAGTAATCTAGAGATTAAATATGCATATTTCAGTCAAATATGTATTGGATTTGAAGAACTGTTCAAATTCAAGTCATGCAATCTTCCAACAATAATCCTTTGGGGGCTCCATGACCTTTCCAGAGTCTTCCAGAGCATTACAGAGGAAAACACAGACATGGGGTCATACATCTGAGTGCTAACCCTCCTTCTGGCTGATTGACAGAGAGAACATGGTAAAATTCACAAAAATATATATTTGAAAATTATTGTTTAATCTACCAAATCATAGATACTTCCTGCTTCCCAAAGGGAAATTTCATAGATATCATGTGGCCTAATATCGTGTCTTAATGCTCATCATATCGATGTGCTATTTTCCTTCGTATCACTGAGAATCTGTTCTGAGTGCACAATGATCACAGGGTCAATACAACCCTAAATACAATCCTAAATGTTCTTTGGGATATCCTGAGTATTTCTTGGAATTTTCCAATCGGATCTCAGAATCAGAAATCATATTCTAACCTAATTATTACAAAGCTTCCTTACTACAGGAAAAAAAAAAGAAGCCTTCAACAGTCTCTCTTTGGTAACAATAGCCTTGTTCTCTGAACTTGTAGTAAGCTTCTATTGGAGTGGCAGGGAATCCTTTAGAAGAGTACAAGTACATGGTGTCAGGACCCCAGCAAGATTTCAAAATGCTGTTGTAGATCTGACTATGGTAGACATGACTAACATGTGAGTCCTGGCGCAGCAGTGTGAACATTTTAAAAAAGAGCTTTCTTGTTTTGGTAAAACAAGCATTCTTCTTTCAGGGAATTCAGGGGTCTGACTGTGTGTGTGTGTGTGTGAGTGATATGCACATGCTGTCTTAAATTACAAGGTTCCTCTGGAGGGAAGATACTTCTTTATATGTTTCATTAACATATACTTCTTTATATAATGTTTCATTAGCATAAGAAAACAATAGTATGTTCTCTACATATGATTAAAACTATTAAAATATAAGTATCCACAGTAAATGCAAAGCCATTATTTAAAACAGGATGAGAATGTGTGCAAGTCATATATACTGCAGTATTTATAGGCATTCCTTGGAAATATTGTAACAAGTTATCACCATTAGATTTTCACGTAATTACTGATGAATATAAAATTTAAATTATTTATTTTATAAAGAAGAGACTGATCATCCCTAAGCTGCTATCAGGTACTAAATTTAGACAATAATGCAAAATTCAAATAGAAAAAGTAACTATTTTTTGCAATGTTTTCTTTCATCATTGCACAAAGAAAATAAAGTTTTCTATTGTTGGGCAACACTATGTTAATTAGTTTAATTTGTTTAATTTAATTTCAGCTTCTCTAACAGGCCAAGCTATATATTTTTCTATAATTGTAGAGAAGAGTTTCTAGATAAGAAACTTGGAGATCTGAGTTCTTGCTTTAACTCTGGCATTAGGTAGTTTTGAGAGCTGGGGCAGACTGCTTACCCTTCTGGAGCCTGCGTTTTCCTGGCTGCAAAAGAAGAATAGACGAGTTCTGACGTCCTCACAGGTTCTCCTGGTCTGTGGCTCCAGGTGGTTATTCCTGTTACTAGGGCCAATAAAGTTAACCTCCATGAACAGAGAAAATAGTGAAGGTTATTCCAGGTGAATATTACCCTTCACGTGGTCACAGTGGCTAACCTTGCCATCATTAAACAGAATGCTCCAGGTGGCATCTCGCAGTTAGTGACTCTAGCCCAACAGATGCCACGTTGGATGGTTCCTTGCTCTTTTCTGAAGTTCATGACTCATAATGATCTTTCACCAACTACTGGGGATGGCACAGACCTCATTAAGAATGGGCACCTTCCCATCCTTTCAGGATTCATACAAGATTAAACAAGAAATTTAGGTCATAGCATTTAGCACAATTGGTAGGTAGAGTTACACATCTATGTAATTGTATCCTACCCCTCTTTAGGGTGTAAATTCCAAGACAACTAAGACTAAGCTGTTTTTTTTTTTTTTTTTAATTTGGTCTTTATTTTTTCAAGGTGACAAATGAACATATCTTAAAGAGACAGTTGTATGGGGCTTGTTAGGGAAGACAGCCACTCTCTGCCCACTCCAATGCCATTTTCACCTCCTCTAAAACAACTACTTTCAATTCTTCCAGCTGAATATTTTGGCATTTTTTTGGCTAGTTTTGTAAATATCATGCTTATATTACTTTCTCTTGAATTTTTAGTTTTAAACATTGAATAATGCGTTCCCTCTTGGAACAGAAGGCTTTGGTTCTCCTTCACACTCCTCCATTACACTGACCACATGAACTCTTACCACACAAACACTGTGAGCCCATTCTCCCAACACAGACCAACCGTGATTGTTATGAGTTTTCTCATGAATTATTATTATGGATTATTATGGATTCTCAGTTGAGTCATGGAGTATACTATTTTTATGCCCCCCTTTACACAAATCCTGACTCTGACGGAGTTAGTAATTCTCTTGTTTCGTTTTCAATAGTTTATGACTCTTTCAATCCTAACTCTTTTCTAATTGTGCAAATCTCTCCATATGTTTAAGTATATTAGGTGTTCTGTCAATTTTCCTCTTTTGGAGAAATCTTCTGGAGACTTCTGCCTGGTTTCATTCTAAACAAGTTGCTGCACAGATGTATCCTGGAATTTCCAAAGTTCTGTTTTGGATTATTACTTGTGTTTCCTGATTCTGTAAATACTTTGTATCCTACTTTGTTTGTTTCTCTCTTCTTTGGTGAAGTACATCCTGCAAAGGCTTTTTATGAAAAGGTACATGTAAGGTAGAGTTTCTTGAATCTTGTATATTTAAAAGTATGATATTGTGAGGTGTGCCTATCCTCACAAATAATCAATAGGGCCACTTGCTATAGATCCTAGATTAGAAATGATTCTTCTAATATTTGAAGGCACTTAGGGTCTTCTAGCTACCCAGTATTGCTGATGAGAGGTTTGATACTATTTGGATACTTTATCCAATCTATGAAATCTGTATTTTTGCTTTGGAATTTCTTAGGATTTTTCTTTGTCCCCAGTGTTATAAAACATCCCAATGAATGTGGTTTATTTTTATTCACTGTGCTGGGCACTCCATGGCCCTCTCAGTGGGGAAACTCATGTTAATTCTGAGAATTTTCCTTTGATGATTTTTCCCCTTCATTTAATTTTTTTTCTCATATGAGGAATTCTTATTATTCAGAAGTAGAATCCTTAGACTAATTTTAAAAAATCTTCTCTCATATTGTCCATCTCTTTAATCTTTTTGCTATATTTGCTGGGAAAATGCCTCAGTGTTACCTTCCAATCCTTTATTTTAGTTTTTCATGTCTGCTATTATAATTTTAACTTCCAGGCATGTTTTTTTTTGTTTTCTCTGAAAGTGCCTGTTCTATAAAGCACACTCTTCTCATTTAAATGAGGCAAAATCTTTTCTTATCTCTTCATATAGTCTCTGTTTCCTGCAAGGTATTTCTGTCTGTTTTTGGTCTGTATGTCAAATTAGATGCCTTCCATAAAACATGTGTTGATCCATTGTTGTCTACTCACAATTATGAGTGAAGAGCTTGTGAGCCTACAGGAACTGGTCAATTACACTCATTACTCTAGGGTGACCCGGCTAGTCTATTTCTTTAAGGAATCTCTGATCTTTGTTTCCTTTGGTCTTTTATTTCTGGAATGACCAAATTCCCCAAAGACTCTTCAGATAGCTTTCCTGGAGAAATCTGATTGCCAGGGTTCTGTGAGTCCAGTGACCGAGGCTCTGAGATCTATGTGAACTCTCACTTAAATCCATTATTTTTAGTGTGGTATTGCTGTTCTCTCTTCCCCCTGAGGTTCCCAAGTTCATGGACTCTCTGTTTTGACTTACTCATGGAAAAAACTTCAGGGCTCCAACTGTATGTTCTAACTTCAGGGTTCCAACTGTATGGATGAATTGATGAATGGAGGGTATCCAGTGTTGCTTTTAGTCCATCTTCCTGTGATTAAGCTCATGTTCACTTCCCAATTCCAGAGATACCCACAGAGGCCATTTCCTGAGCCTTTGGGAGTGCTTTGGTGGAAACTGCATTGCTTCTAGCCTTTGCCCACTGCTGGTTTTAGGATTCAGCATTTTTGGTCTTGCTAAATCAGTTTCTATGTCTACATCTACTTTCAGCTTAAATGATTTGTTGTTTTTGTCTCATATCCCATGCTTTTGTCCTTATACATGGGTGCCTTTAAAATAATTCTTTTTCAGTTGTTTCATTGGGGTTTGGAAGGTAGTTAATACACCATAACTACTATGGTCACCATGGCATACTCATCAGAGAGTACAGTGCTTGGTACTTAGAAAGTTTCTTATAAATATCTGCCGACTAAGTGAAGGAATCATCACCATGTGTAATTTTTTTCAACTTTCTCATATAAATAAGGCCCTACCAATTGAATAAATTCTCTGTATTTGTCCCATGCAGATGTCTCCAAATATTGTGAGGTATTAAATATTTGTTGCTATCCTAACATAAAACCATGTATGGAGCTCTTTGGTCTCCTAGAACATTGATCGCTGCAGTGAAGATATTATTTTGGGGAGCTAATGCACCATCTAGACCAGAACTGAATACCAGTCTCCAATAATCACAAAGAACTCTGGGGCTGATATTGCCATCTGTCCTGGTTTCCACTTAACATGTATATTAGTTGTTTGAATAGATTCTTGGATGGTGAAGGTCACTTTATTGCTGCCCTTTGAGTATGGGGTCATCATGAATAACCTCCAACTGCAGCTGTGGCCAAAGAGAAAATGACTTCAACTGTTGACAAATGCTCTTGGTACAGACCTAATGGTGGTCTAATCACATTAAATATAGAAAATACGAGACAAAGGAAAACATGGACTTACAAAAGGATCCCACTGCATACATCCTGACATGTTTTCTTCCCCTGAAAAGAAGTTCTTCAAAATGCATATTCCATGTACTTGGGCGTTCCCTCTTTGGCTCCCCCTCTGTATGTTATTTTCAGTTACAAAGCAATAGTTATGATAAAGTGAAAATATCCTTAAAATTGATCATTTGTCCTTCAATCCTGCCTTGTTGGTCATTAACACATAGTATACATATGAAAATAGGTTCCTTGTTTTTGTTAGAGTGATCCTTAAATAGGCAGCCTCAAACTGCATTTATTCATGCTGAAATAAATGTCATGTTTGGGAGAGAGAAAGACAATGTGAGAATCAAATTCAATGAGAATCAGTCTTGAGTAACTGCTAGGCTGTGAAAAATAAAACAATAGATGCTGGCTCACAGTAGAGCCTTTTCTCCATTTTCATGCCAGCACTAGGTAGAGTGTGGGGAATCCTCAGCATGCAGCCCTGCTCCGTCAAACACCCACTCACTCCAGGACCTGCAGCACCAAAAGCTGGGGCTTCACAGTTACTCTGTGATGTGTGTGAAGGGGACAATTTTTGGAGGAAAAGCTTGGCCCTGCCCACAGTGGTCAGCCGGCCCACCTCCCCTCTAGGCTCCTGTAACCATCTCTGAGGCATGCTCTCTGAATAGGACCCCTTAATTTCTGTGAGCAAAATGTAACTCTGTTTCCATTTGGTTATCATAAAAGCACATGTATCTTTGCAAGAGGCGCTTAAATTTAAGTTTCTTCCAAAGGTCGAAACCTTGAAGTCTGTTGGCAAATTCTTCCCCAAAACAAAAGGTGGCATATAATTTTCAATATCTTCTAGAAACAGTTATCTGTTCTTCAAGAGAAAAAACATTTTTTCTGGTACTAAATTCAAAACTGAAGTTTGTCATGTAGTCCTTATATAAGAAATAACAGAAATAAAAATGAATATTAAATAACACAATGGATATTATTTTGGATAAGGATTTTAAAACTTAAAGAAATGTTTTTCACCTTCAGTAAGTGCAGGGCACAGTATTATAACAATTTGTGAAGGAACTTTTGTTGATATCTAATGTATTCACATAGACTCCTCCATGGCTTGATGATGACTGCAAATACTCCTCAGGTACTGATCATGTGCCAGACACTGTTCTTAGCATTTACATACAGTAACTCATTTAATCCTCCTAGTTCCTGTAAGAGCTAGATACCTCTTATCATCCCACTCTACAGATGAGGGAACTATCTCACAGAGAGGCGAACATCTCGCCCAACATCACACTGTGAAGTGGCAAGAACACAAGACTAAAACCTGTCTATCTAAGATACATTTCACTTTTTGGGACCTACGCTTTTTTAAAAAAACGTATCACTTCTTTCAGCTAGGATTTTTTTGGGGAAGAAGTTGAATAGTGATAAATTCAAAATTAAACTCCAAGGCCAGAGCCTACGATCTCAGAATTCTAAAGTGTCAATTAAAAGTACAATACCCAGGGGCAAGGGTGATGTTCCATTTCTGAAAATTTAGGAGATTGCCTCTAGTCTCAGGAAGGGCCACACGTGATTCAGCTAGAAACCTCAGAGTTCTATAATTTGGGAAAAACTGGGCCGAGGGTTATAGCTTTTACCCTAGGGTTACAAAGTAAAGAGAAATAAATAACTCTGATGTCAATAAAATATATATACTATCACAGTTTCTCTTTAACAAGTTATATCATGAAGGGCACCTGGGTGGCTCAGCTGGTGAAGCATCCAACTCTAGATTTTGGTTCAGGTCATGATCTCACGGGTCGTGGGTTGTAGCCCCATGTGGGGCTCCATGCTGAGCACGGAGTCTGCTTGTCCCTCTCCCTCTGCTCCTTCCTTGCTCTCTTCCTCTCTCTCTCTCTCTCTCAAATAAGTAAATAAATAAATACAATCTTCTTTAAAAAAGTTATATCACGAGCTTCTATGCCACAGAATATGATTTGATTATTTTTTGTTCCAACCATAGTTTCCATAGAAGGTTATTATATGTTGTTTTTTCATCCCCCCCTTTTTTAAAATTTAACTGATAGAATGGATGTATCTGCTTTTTTCCATTTCTTTTCTTTTTTTTTTTTCTTCCACATTCTATCTGCTAGCATCACAGCAGTATTAATGGAACCAGGATTAAGTGGCAAATGCCCTGCTTGCCCATTCATGAAACACACTCAATCAGCAAGCTCCTATTAATCACTAATGTGTGGGACAGTGGAGATCCAAGCTACCCACTTCCTGATTTAATCAGCTTTGTTGGAGGAGCAGACATATAAACAAGGTGCCTGTGTAGTATGGTACAGGGCTAAAAGAGAAACACAGATATATGGGGGGGAAGGGAGAATACGTGTGTGTGCATGTATGAGTCATAGGAGCTTCGATAAGGAAGGAAAACTACTCTCCTTGGAAAAGTCAGGAAGTCCTCAGAGATGAGGTGATATCTGAATCATATTTCGAAGGATAAGTAGCAAGTCCCAAGATGGTCCTGGTGAGCAAAGGTGTTATCGATGAAGGGAAAATCTCATGGAACCCAAGAGGTTGGTGTGTTGGGGGACTGCAGTGCTGGGGAATAAGCATGTGTATAAGGCAGTGTCACATGGAGCTAAGAAGGCGGACTCTGGCATCATTCTGCTGGTCGTGAACCCTGGAGCCGACCTTGGGCAAGTTCCTTATTAACTTCTCTGTGCCATGATTTCCTTATCTAGATAACAGGGGAAATAACAACACCTAAACTGTAGGGTTTGGGGCAGTTAAATGGGGTAGTATTATAAAGCCCTTAGTAAGTTCCTGGCACACAATAAACACTCATAGATGTTAACCATTATTATTATTATTACCCCAAAGAGACAACTAATTCTTAAATAATTGATATCACTATTAAGGTGAAATTTCCTCCATATATGTCTTCACACAAACAATAAGCAAAATAGATTATGTTTATAGATTCCCCTGGATAGGTCCTCTCTTCTCTAAATTAGAAAGCTACTCCTGGAAGGCAGCTTCCCACCTCAGGAATTATGAGTGGTGCCTGAACGGCTAGGTCACAGCTCACTTAGGCATTCAGATCTCCTAAATTATGAAGTCAAATGATGAAAGGGCACAAAAAATAAGTGCAAGAAACTCATACTGTCCCTAGATACCTTATGTATTTATCTTAGAAAGAGAAATGTATTTGTCGAGACATATAAGGTTTACCTTCTTTGGGGAGATGAATCATATTGAGAAGAACAAGTTCTCATTTAAGCCAGATAACTCAGAAGTCAACCCTCTAATTTTAATTGAATTTGATTTAGACATCTTACCCTTGCATTGACTAAATCTGAGCATTTGAATGGGAAAAAGACTTGACAAAATTCGTTTTCTAAAGGCTGGCTCCTTTTACCTGAATCATATTAAATGATCATGATCACTTCAAGAGATATCATTGAGAGACACAGGAAAAGTTAGCAGGACACACAACATTTACATTTAGATTCCGTATTTCATCGCTTTCCATGCTAAGTTTTAAGTCATTATAAGTTTAGAAAGCCACTAAGGAATGACTGTTTGGATGACTTTAACAGGTTTAAATGGACCTATTGCTCTAGAGCCAAAATTTAGCAGAACAAAGTTCCCTAGTTTCCTAGATCAGACCAATCTGTTTTTAGGATCTCCTATGTTTAGCTTGTGAGAAGGGGTTAAAGTGGGGTGAACAAAGGAGTATAAGTATCTTTCCTCCATCTGTCCTTCCACTGAGTGGGGCTTTTGTGACAGAACAAGACATTACATCCTTTAAGTAACTTCTTTTAGTGTATTCTTTCTTTGTATTTACTTTTTACTCTAAAATGGCAAATAGAAAATGTACTGCCCAAATTGCAATGATAAAGCCAAAGAATTAGGGAGTGGCCCTTTCGAAAATCTCCCTTCCTGGCCTACAGCTCAAATACTAGCATTTTCCTAGCACCTTTTAAAAGGCCAGGCTGAGACACCACAAAAGGACCCCAAATTCCATGGAACTGAGTCTATAAAGTGGCAGTCACTAGGTACAAATTTTAGTATGTGTGATGACAATACACTACTATATGAGTATTTTTTGAAGTTGCCTGTTTGTTTAATGGTGTTCTGAAAGATATATATATATATATATATATATATATATATATATATATATTTTTTTTTTTTTTTTTTTTAAAGAAGGGATTTGGTATCATTAGAAAGGAGAGAGTAAAGTCCTGGCAAATTTGTAAATGAAAAAGCATTTAACAAGAGATAAGAGAGGACTAAATGAGGAAAAGTTTTTTTGAAGGGCAAACAAGTAAAGGTGTAAGGTTTTTTTTGGTGGTTGTGGCCTTGAAAAGACAAGATAATTTTAGCTACAGGAGACAGCAGGGAAGCCCCAGGGCTCCAACCAGCTGGCCAAGAACCAACCATTTTTGGATGAAATGAGTTGGGACTTCTCTATTCTATGGAATATTCAGAGTTAATGGAGAAAGGTAGGAGGTAAGTTTAAGGGGCAATTAGCACCTTTTCCCCCACACATCAGCAGGGCTAATATGGCAAGTGATTGGTCAGTTGTAGAAGAAATCCAGGGACAGCTCTGAAAGTGCACAAAATTCAATGCACAATTAAGTAAATTAAGGAAATGACTGAGTTTACTTGGAAGCATTCTATATTTATTGTGGACTTTACTCTGCTTTGCAAATCATGCGGATTTAGAAAGAAATTTAGTAGAAATTAGAGATTAATGAAAATAGTGGCTACTTGGTACAATTCTTATTTTAAAGAAAATAAATGCATTAGTGAGGTAATTATGGGTTGTATACCTAATTCTCATGGTGCCCTATGCCTGAGGACACCCATACTCTTGTCTATGACAAGTACAAGTATGCCTCCTTTCTCCAGGAGCAGTTACCTAGAGACTTAGTGCCCTCAAGGCCTATAAAGCATTGCTGTATATATTTAACAAATATTTTACAGACTTAAAACATCAGGTGTGATTTCAAATAGATGCCTGCGTGCCTTTAAGATACAAAGCAACTATCCAGTAGTAGAATTGAGAAAATAGTGGTGGGGTAAAAAACATTAAAAAAATAAAATACTAATGCCATTATTACCAGAGTGATAAAATAGGAATATAGAATGTTTATATTTTAGCCAAACACATAAATATGAACACAAAAATAGCATAGCATGCACCAAAATAGGGGAAAAGAGCAACCTATCACATACCAAAATAAACAGGGAGAACAAGCAACAAATTAAAAATTCAAGTGCAAAAATGATCTAAGTTTGGCAACAATCGGCATGAAGAATGCAGGCACGGGATAAAGTATCATGACAAAATAAATGCACCCAGTCTTTCCTGAATTGGTCAGGTTTGTATTAGGTCAGCATGGCATTTTCCAGTGTGTTAATTTGAGGAATACTGGTCCTATGAGATACTCCATTAAAAAAAAAAAGTTCTATGGTCAAGGAGATTTGACCATAGAGAAACTGACATTGTGAAATATTGCAAAACATATTTCTCCCCTGGAATTTTATAATGTACACAAGCAAATTAAAAGCCCTGATAAGTCCTATAGTAAAGAACTGTTTATTTTCATTTTATACCTAGAGCTCACCATCATAAGGACAAATAAAAATAAAAACCAGGAGGAAGAAAAGATGGCGGAGCAGTAGTGGACCCTATTTCAACTGGTCCCTGGAATTGAGCTGGATATCTACCAGACCACTCTGAGCACCCACAAAATCAGCCTGAGATGTAAGAAAATAGATCTGGATCTCTACAAACAGAATATTGCGGGTGGTTGGTTTCGAGGTACGAAATGTGGAGCCGTGATTCTGCGGGCAGATATCATATGATAAACGGCAGCAGGAGGGAGCCTGGCCATGGGGATCCTACACCAGTGAGCGACAGCCTCGCACACTGGGGACGGGGCACAGACTTGCAGACCGGTAGCGGCGGGGAAAGGACTTTAGGGCAGCCCCCGGGACGGAAACCCGGAGTGGCGGGGTTGCACATGCAAACTGGGAGTGGCTGGTGGTTTTAGAAGCACAAAGGGCAGAGACGTGCCCTGACCTGGAGGCAGGACTGGGAGCGCTACAGAGGGGCGCACAACCCCGGACGCTGCAGTTTATAGCAGCACGGACAGAAACAGAGACAGGGTGGCCTGGAGAGCTCACTGAAGAACAGACTGCGATCTCTCTGCTCTGATGCCGAGGGTTGGAAATGATCTCTTCTGCTCTGACTCTCGGAAGAGACGTGGAAAGCCACCAGGGAAAGCCATCAGAGAACAAAAGCCCCAATAAACTGATTCCCACTGAGCCTATACCCAGCCACAGGGGGTAGGGCAACTCTGCCCAAACAGGGTTGCCTGAGTCAGCATGGCAGGCCCCTCCCCAGAAGACAGGCTGGGAAAACAAGAGGCCAGCAACCCTAAGGTCCCTAGAAAACAGGTGCATCTTGCTTGGATTCTGGTCAATAATTTGGACTCTATACATTCCCTCAACTACCCATCAACAGAATGACTAGGAGGAGGAACCCCCAAATTAGAAAAGACTCAGAGATTATGACTTATGCTGCAGATTTACAAATGGATGCAGATATAACCAAGATGTCGGAGATGGAATTCAGGCTAGCAATTGTGAAGACAATGGCTAGAATGGAGAAATCAATTAATGGCAACATAGAGTCTCTAAGGGCAGAAATGAAAGCTGAATTGGCAGAACTTAAAAATGCTATCAGTGAGATCCAATCTAATCTAGATAATCTAACAGCTAGGGTAAGTGAGGCAGAAGAACGAATAAGCGACCTGGAAGACAATTTAATAGATAAAGAGGGAAAAGAGAAGGCCAGGGAAAAACAACTCAGGATCCATGAAAATAGAATCAGAGAAATAAGTGACACCACGAAGCATTCCAATGTCAGAAGAATTGGAATCCCGGAGGGAGTGGAGAGAGAGAGAGGACTAGAAGATGTATTTGAGCAAATCGTAGCTGAGAACTTCCCTAATCTGGGGAATGAAACAAACATTCGTGTCCTAGAGGCAGAGAGGACCCCTCCCAAGATCAAGGAAAACAGGCCAACACACCGACATGTAAAGTAAAACTCGCAAATCTTAGAACCAAGGAAACCATCTTAAGGGCAGTTAGGGGGAAAGAGATTCCTTACGTACAGAGGGAGGAGCATCACAATAACGTCAGACCTATCCACAGAGACCTGGCAAGCCAGAAAGGCCTGGCAAGACATATTCAGGGTACTAAACAAGAAGAACATGCAGCCAAGAATACTTTATCTGGCAAGGCTTTCATTTAGAATGGATGGAGAGATGCAGAGCTTCCACGACTGGCAGAAACTGAAAGAATATGTGACCACTAAGCTGGCCCTGCAAGAAATATTAAGGGGGGTTCTATAAAAGGAGAAAGACCCCAAGAGTGATATACAACAGAAATTTACAGGGACAATCTATAAAAACAACGTCTTCACAGGCAACATGATGACAATTAATTCACATCTTTCAATAATCACTCTCAATGTGAATGGCTTAAACGCTCCCATAAAATGGCACAGGGTTACAGATTGGATAAAAAGACAGGACCCATCCAGATGCTGTCTACAAGAGACTCATTTTGAACCTAAAGATACATCCAGACTGAAAGTAAAGGGATGGAGATCCATCATCCATGCCAGCAGGCCTCAAAAGAAAGCTGCGGTAGCAATTCTTATATTAGACAGATTAGATTTTAAACTAAAGTCTGTAGTTAGGGACACAGAAGGACACTATATCATTCTTAAAGGGTCTATCCAACAAGAAGATCTAACAATTGTAAATATTTATGCCCCCAACATGGGAGCAGCCATCTACATAAGCCAACTGTTAACCAAAATAAAGAGTCATATTGATAACAATACGTTAATTGTAGGAGACCTCAATAGTCCACTCTCGGCAATGGACAGGTCATCTAAGCAGAAAATCAACAAGGAAACAAGAGCTTTGAATGATACATTGGACCAGATGGACCTCATAGATATATACAGAACATTCCACCCTAAAACAACAGAATACTCATTCTTCTCCAACGCACATGGAACTTTCTCCAGAATAGACCACATACTGGGTCACAAATCAGGCCTCAACCGATACCAAAAGATTGAGATTATTCCCTGCATATTCTCAGACCACAATGCTTTAAAACTGGAACTCAATCACAAGAAAACATTTGGCAGAAATTCAAACACTTGGAAGCTAAAGACCACTCTGCTCAAGAATGTTTGGGTCAACCAGGAAGTCAAAGAAGAACTTAAACAATTCATGGAAATCAATGAGAATGAAAACACATTGGTCCAAAACCTATGGGATACTGCAAAGGCGGTCCTAAAGGAGAAATACATAGCCATCCAAGCCTCACTCAAAAAAATAGAAAAATTCCAAATTCACCAACTAACTCTACACCTTAAAGAACTGGCAAAAAGTCAACAAACGATGCCTGAGCCATGCATTAGAAGAGAAATAATTAAGATTAGAACAGAGATCAATGAATTAGAAACCAGAAACACAGTAGATCAGATCAACGAAACTAGAAGCTGGTTCTTTGAAAGAATTAATAAGATCGATAAACTACTGGCCAGACTTATCTAAAAGAAAAGAGAAAGGACCCAAATTAATAAAATTATGAATGAAAGGGAGAGATCACAACTAACACCAAGGAAATAGAAACAATTATTAGAAATTATTATCAACAACTATATGCCAATAAACTGAGCAATCTGGATGAAATGGAGGCCTTCCTGGAAATTTATAGCTGCCAAAACTGAAACAGGAAGAAATTGACAACCTGAATAGGCCAATAACCAGTAATGTGATTGAAGCAGTGATCAAAAACCTCCCAAAAAACAAGAGTCCAGGGCCTGATGGAGTCCCTGGGGAATTCTACCAAACATTCAAAGAAGAAATAATACCTATTCTACTGAAGATGTTTCAAAAAATAGAAACAGAAGGAAAACTTCCAAACTCATTCTATGAGGCCAGCATTATCTTAATCCCCAAACCAGGCAAAGATCCCATCAAAAAGGAGAATTTCAGACCGATATCCCTGATGAATATGGATTCCAAAATCCTCAACAAAATCCTAGCTAATAGGATCCAACAATACATTAAAAGAATCATCCACCACGACCAAGTGGGACTTACCCCGGGATGCAAGGGTGGTTCAACATTAGAAAATCAATCAATGTGATAGATCACATTAATAAGAGGAGGGAGAAGAACCATATGGTCCTCTCAGTTGATGCAGAAAAAGCATTTGACAAAATACAACATCCTTTCCTGATTAAAACTCTTCAGAGTATAGGGATAGAGGGAACATTGCTCAAGTTCATAAAATCCATCTATGAAAAACCCACAGCGAATATCATCCTCAATGGGGAAAAGCTGAGAGCCTTTCCCTTAAGATCAGGAACACGTCAAGGATGCCCACTCTCATCACTACTGTTCAACATAGTACTAGAAGTCCTAGCAACAGCAATCAGACAACAAAAAGAAATAAAAGGTATTCAAATTGGCAAAGAAGAAGTCAAACTCTCTCTTTTTGCAGATGACATGATACTTTATGTAGAAAACCCAAAAGACTCCACCCCCAAATTACTAGAACTTATACAGCAATTCAGTAATGTGGCAGGATACAAAATCAATGCCCAGAAATCAGCTGCTTTCTTATACACTAAAAACACAACTGTAGAAAGAGAAATTAGAGAAACGATTCCATTTACAACAGCACCAAAAACCATAAGATACCTCGGAATAAACCTAACCAAAGAGGTAAAGGATCTATACTCTAGGAACTACAGAACACTTATGAAAGAAATTGAAGAAGACACAAAAAGATGGAAAAATATTCCATGCTCATGAATCGGAAGAATAAACATTGTTAAAATGTCTATGCTACCCAGAGCAATCTATACCTTCAATGCCATCCTGATCAAAATTCCAATGACATTTTTCAAAGTGCTGGAACAAACAATCCTAAAATTTGTATGGAATCAGAAAAGACCCCGAATCGCCAAGGAAATGTTGAAAAAGAACAACAAAGCTGGGGGCATTATGTTGCCCGATTTCAAGCTATATTACAAAGCTGTGATCACCAAGACAGCACGGTACTGGCACAAAAACAGACATACAGACCAATGGAACAGAATAGAGAACCCAGATATGGACCCTCAACTCTGTGGTCAAATAATCTTCGACAAAGCAGGAAAAAACATGCAATGGAAAAAAGACAGTCTCTTCAATAAATGGTGCTGGGAAAATTGGACAGCCACATGCAGAAGAATGAAACTCAACCATTCTCTAACACCATTCACAAAGACAAACTCAAAGTGGATGAAAGACCTCAACTGTGAGACAGGAATCCATCAAAATCCTAGAGGAGAACATAGGCAGTAACTTCTTTGACATTGGCCACAGCAACTTCTTTCAAGATACATCTCCAAAAGTTAGTGAAACAAAAGCAAAAATGAACTTTTGGAACCTCATCAAAATAAAAAGCTTCTGCACAGCAAAGGAAACAGTCAACAAAACAAAGAGGCAGCCCACAGAATGGGAGAAGATATTTGCAAATGACACTACAGATAAAGGGCTGGTATCCAAGATCTATAAAGAACTTCTCAAACTCAACGCCCAAGAAACAAATAATCAAGTCAAAAAATGGGCAGAAGATATGAAAAGACACTTCTCTGAAGAAGACGACAAATGGCTAACAGACACATGAAAAAATGCTCATCATCATTAGCCATCAGGGAAATTCAAATCAAAACCACACTGAGATACCACCTTACACCAGTTAGAATGGCAAAAATGGACAGGGAAAGAAACAACAAATGTTGGAGAGGTTGTGGAGAAAGGGGAACTCCTCTTACACTGTTGGTGGGAATGCATGTTGGTACAGCCACTTTGGAAAACAGTGGTGGAGGTTCCTCAAAAATTTAAAAATAGAGCTACCCTATGACCCAGCAATTGCACTCCTGGGTATTTACCCCATAGACACAGATGTAGTGAAAAGAAGGCCCATATGCACCCCAATGTTCATAGCAGCAGAGAAAGTCAATTATCATATGGTTTCACTTATTTGTGGAACATAAGGAATAGCATGGAGGACACTAGGAGAAGGAAGGGAAAAAAAAGGGAGGCGGGAATCGGAGGGAGAGATGATCTATGAGAGACTATGGATTCTGAGAAACAAACAGGGTTTTAGAGGGGAGGGGGGAGGGAGGATTGGTTAGCCCGGTGATGGGTATTAAGGAGGGCATGTACTGCATGGAGCACTGGGTGTTACAAACAATGCATCGTGGATCACCACATCAAAAACTAATGATGTACTGTATGGTGACTAACATAACATAATAAAATTAAAAAAGAAAAAAAAAAGAAAATAGGTGGGCAGACACACACACACACATACACACACACAGAAAACCAAGAGGTTTAATTCTCTGTGTTGACAATTAGCAAACAGAGTTCTCCCCCATCATTTTTTAAAGAGTACTTATGTTACAAAATTTATAATTGTACTTTCTTCTCTCTTTATTTTATTTTTAATAAAGATTTATTTATTTATTTGAGAGAGAGAGGGAGAAAACGAGCATGGGGGGAGGGTCAAAGGGAGAAGGAGAATCACAAGCAGACTCCCCACTGAGCGTGGAGTCTGATGCAGGACTCGATCTCACAACTCTGAAATCATGACCTGAGCCGAAATCAAGAGCAGACACTTAACTGACTGAGCCACCCAGGTGCTCCACTTTCTTCTCTTGTATATAATCATCTTGAAAATTAGATGGGCCTTTTATCAGCATTATGACCCAGGAAGATGGGAACCATCTTTTTGAAAAGCAAATTTGAAAAAAACAGCACCCCTACCTCCCAGTTTTTGTGGGAGGGTAGAACCTAACTTTAGTGGGTGACTTGCTCCAATTTTGCAAATTTGCAAAGCCACCTGCTGTCATAAGATATGAGGTATGTTCTTCCCATGGAAAAAGTTAATAAGCTAACACAGATGCTAAAGTTAGGATAAACTATCTGTGAATAACAGTGCTGTCTAGTCCTCTGATTTGAGGACTAGTTATCATTTATCTTGAAAATTTGTATGTAATGGGTTGCATCTGTTTGCCTACATAAGGGGGTACGATTCCTTTCTGTCTTTGCAATCTTTCAGTGGATTGCCCATGATGCACATCACAGTTTGGTTTAATGCTTACTTAGTAACAAATGTGTTTTCTTTTTCTACTACCCTTCTGGAGAGGATTTCTGGGTTGATAGAAAGATTTTGTTTTAATTAATTTTCCTCAACATCATACATATATGAGCTATCATCCCTACCCCCTAATCCTTCATCCTATCCCCCCCACCCACAACACACAAACTTTATATGTGCACAGTTAAAACTGGACACATTTTGGGAAAGACTGATTGATAGTATTCTATTTATGGTTTTGTAAAATGACTCAAAATATCTCAAGATTCTAATTACTTTAAGAATGAGAATTAAGAAGGGCGCCTGGGTGGCTCAGTTGGTTGCGCATCTGAAACTTGGTTTTGGCTCAGGTCATGATCTCAGGGCCATGAGATCGAGCCCCGTTGTCTGGCTCCGTGCTCAGCGAGGAGTCTGCTTCTCTGCCTCTCTCTCTGCCCCTCCCTCAGCTCATGCTCTTTCTCTCTCTCTCTCTAAATAAATTTTTTAAAAAAGAATGATGATTTAGAAAATTTGTCTGAAAAAGAGACAAAGAACTTAAGTTTGCTCAGATAACCCAAGCAGCCTTTCTCAAGTGGGCTTTCTCATCTGAATGACGAACATACAACAAAGATTTCTCAATTCTTTCAAGGACACTACACAGCCAGTACCATTTTTGATACACTGGACAGAACTTAATTTATTTACATACAAGGGATCTTTAAGGCATGAAGGCTTACTTCTCTTGTGAAACTCCAGTTGAAAAAGGCTGGCTCATCTTCACCTCCTCTAAGAGAAGAGCAATTTATATGCTGATGACTCTTCCTCCAAACTTTAGATCCATAAAGGCAATTCCTGACTTGATATTTTATTTAGATGCCTAATAAGCATCTCAACTCAATATGTCTAGTACGAAACTTTATCTTTCATTCTCATCCTGTTCCTCAAAATAGCTGCTCTGTTTCAGTTGATGGTAATTTCATTCTAGTCGTCAGGCCAAAAAACCTTGACCCCTTTCTTCCACTTATGCTAAGAGAATCTTGTTGATTCTACCTTCTAAATATGTCTAGAACTGGCCACTCCTCACTGTCTCTAGTGCATCTCTTAGGAGTGAGAAACAATCATCTCTTGCCTGGTTATTCCAATAGCCTCTTACTAATCTTTCTGTTTTTACCACTGGCCTCTCTGCTGCCCAGTTATTCTCAGCATGGCAGCCAGACTGGTCCTTTTATTAAGTTATCTCTCTGAACTCATCCAGGCACTTTCCTTCTTACTGTTCAAACATACTAAGTACCTCCCACCTGAAAGTCTCTGCAGTGATTTCTTCCTCTGCTTGGAATATTCTCTGGCATGGCCACATTCCTCACCTTCAAATCTTTTTACCCAAACGTCACCTTCTCAATGTAGACACCTTGACCACATTACTTAAAATTGCAATTCATTCCCTAATTCATGATGCTCCTGATCCCCATTATCCTGCTGTTTGTCACCTCACCCCCCCACCCACCCATAGTACTTATTTCCTTTTAATATACTGGGTAATTTACTTATCCTTTATTGATATTTTCTGACTCTCCTCTCCCAGCTCTAATATTTAAGTACCATGAAGGTAGGGATCTTTGTATACAAGTGCCTACAGAGTTCCTGGCACATAGGAAGTAGTCAGTGAATATTTGAACAAATTAAAAAATTAGAGTTTGAAGCTAGCAGTAGGTAAGATTAAGCTTGGATGCATAGAAAAAAGAAATCTCAATAGGCTGGTTGTCAGGTTCATTTATAGGTTAATGAACAAAATCACAAAATCATCTCCTAGGAAATCGTACATCTAGAGTACATTTCTAAACAGTCTAGCACAATGAGGAGAAGCTGGCCTGGAGGCTGGGCAATGAAGCTGACTTTGGTGGATTCTGACAGCTCTACTATTTTATAAATTATTTTAGGGAGGAGAAGGGAAGGAAAAAACTTGAGGGTTATGTTTTTCTTTCAAAGTCAATCTGAGAGTAATCTACTGACTAGGAGCTTAGTAACTCTTCCTAATTGAAAACTGGGGTCATAAATCCCTACTGACAAAGTGGTGTTGTGAATAATTTAAATTTTGATATTATCTTCTAGGCTCACAGGTGATAACTTTAATTTCTTAACCAAAAACAGATGGAAGACTTGAGTTATGAAGTTGAGGTATGCTCAATTCTCTCATTTTATAATCAAAACTGATGGTGGGTTGACTAATTGGAAAAAATAGCTAACGTGGGAATTTGACAATTAATGCACACTTTATACATTTCATTTTAACTTAAAATACATAAATCATCTTTTGAAGGAGAGTAAAGGCCTGCCTTCTGAATGTGGGTCTGGTGATTGATGCTCCTTATTTTCTTCCTTGCTAAGTCACAGCCCAGATTTCATCTACAAATTCATTTCATTTCTTTAAAGTAAAACCTTGAAGACACTTGTGAGGAATTCTGAGTGGAGACTTCTGATTAATTTTTTAAATTTAGTTTTACTACTCTAACCTCATATTTACACAATTAGCTTTTTAAACGTGATTCTTTAAGTACATTCTGGAGTAATTTCTTGGGTAATTTTATACTCTGGGAATGTTACACTTGATTTTTAATTTTTTAGATTTTTTCTTCAGTCTTTTAGAGTTGTTTTGTCCATGCCCACTTCAATAGAATTTTCTGCAACTTACCTTTAGTGAGTCTTTCTAAAGAGTTCAACTACGTTTTCATAGAAAATACTTTTTTAAAAAAGAATTTATTTATTTATTTATTTATTTGAGAGAAAGAGAGAGAGAGAGAAAGAGCAAGTGGGAGGAGGAGTAGAGGGAGAGGGATAAGCAGACTCCGCACTGAGCGCAGAGCCTGAAGTGGGGCTCAATCTCATGACCCTGAGATCATGACCTGAGCCAAAATCAAGAGTCAGATACTTAACCGACTGAGCCACCCACGAGCCCCTCATGGAAACTACTTTTGAATTTCACATTTACTAAATATTACTAAGATTACTAAATATTCAATTAAAATATATAACCACAGAATACTATTAGCACAAACGGTTTGGGGCAAACACTAGCAGTTATTGATAAGTACACAGCACCAATGGTGGAAACAAAAATGCAAAGTGATTTAGAGAGTACTGCACTGGCCACAGACACTCTGAAATGCCTGAGCCACAGTGGGCATTTTATAGAGGACACGGTGAGCACTGGTGTTTGGTTTTTGCAAACAGTCATTAATCTCCAATTGTCTGACACTAACTAGGTGTCCTACAATTCAATTCAATTTTGGTATTAAGTACCCAGAGTTAGCACTGCCCCCCAACCCCCTCCCAAGTTAACGACTTAGTCCCACAAGACTGCCTTCACTACAGATGCTAGTCTCTAGTCCTGGGTCCCCAAGCTGCCCACATTTCTGTCTGACTTGGTTTCAAATTCAAGGTCCCCCCCCCACCCCAGGTTCAGTATTCACTACATTGACTCAAAGAACTCAGGGAGACTTATGATTACTAATTTATTATAAAAAGGACACAATTCAGGAACAACCAAATGGAAGACATGCATAAGGCACGATATGGGAGGGTGATGAGGGGGTGAAGATCTTCCATGCTCGCTCCATTTGTACTATCCTCCTAATATATCACTGTGTTCACCATCCCAGAAGCTCTCTTAGCTTTGTTTCAATTTTTAATTGAAATTTCATACATAGGGGGGCGCCTGGGTGGCTGAGTTGGTTAAGCGTCTGCCTTCGGCTCAGGTCATGATCCTGGGGTCCTGGGATCGAGCCCCACATCCGGCTCCCTGCTCAGCGGAGAGCCTGCTTCTCCCTCTCCCTCTGCCTACTTGTGCTCTCTCTCTGTCAAATAAATAAATAAAATCTTAAAAAAAAAAAAAGAAACTTCATACATAGGGATCATCAGTTATATCACTGGCCATTGGTAACTGAACTCAGTCTCCAGCCCCTCTCCCTTCCCTGGACATTGGGAGGGTGGGGCTGAAAATTCTAACCATCGAATCACGTGGTTGTTTTTTCTAGCCCCCTGTTCCTCCATGAGTCATTATTAGCAGACAATGAGATGCTCCTATCACCCAGAAAACTCCAACAGTTTTAAGAGCTTTGTTCCAGATGGTGGAGGGGGAACAAAGACTAAATATATTTTTTATTGTATTACAAATAGTTTTGGTATTGTAGTGAGTATATATGTTTATCTGCTTTCCCTGTGGACTGCGTACTCTTTGAGGGCAATTTCTTATATCTGTTTTTCTTCCCCACCCCCCTACCCCCAGTACACAAAGCAGACACTCAAAAATTTTTAATAAAGGAGCAACTGCCTGAATGAAGCAAGCACGTTGCAAGTTAGTCTACAATATGGCTCAGTAATAAAAATATGATAGAACTAGACATTTCAGCAGAAATGAACTATCATATAAATTGTAATAATTCATATGACAAAATTCTTATTAACTAAATATTGAGATGCAGAAACCCTGATATTGAGCCCCAGATTGGCTACCTACTCACTACATATGATTAGGCAAGTCACATAACCACTCTAAGTCTGAATGAAAAATAATACCCTCTTTAAACACATGACAATAGTGTAAGGGTTAAATAAGATAATGTACAAAAGTGCTTGCAACTTTAAAACATTGGTCAAATAAAAATAATTAAGACGTTATTAAACACATAACATTAATAAACATATAAGACTGACTTCTGAACAGCACAAGAATGTTAATGGAAAGATATAGAAAAAAAAATTAGCTATAAAATGTATTTATTCCTGAAAGAGGCTGAAAGTTTTAGAGTTGCATACATAGTTCCATCTGTCTCCCAACTCATAAAGTTTGAGAGGCTGTGGCATCAGAGCAGAAGGGACATTGTGAAGTATATTAAAAATTATCTTGTCTTCAGTGCACTTTGGGTCTGATGCTCTAATCAATGGGAAATTTTCCCGCATAAAGGCTGGAGAATATATCACCTTCAACTCTTTACAATAAGGTTATTTACTGCTATTCAATTCACACTTCTCTCAGGTTTTGGCAAGATGATAGAATTTATTCTCCTACACAGTAGCCAGCCAAGTAAATCACATTGCATACTTCCACTGTCATACATTTTTCTTACCCAGCATTGGTGGCTTATTTTTTTGAGTCCCTCAGAGTATCTTAAAGTTTAGCTGTACAAGCTTCCCTTTTATAATTCTGTGATTTAGTATTATTGCTTCCTTCCTAATATTTTCTTAATAAAAAGTGCTGGGAAAAAAAAAAAAAAACCTACTCAGGTAGTTTTCAACAACAAAACCAGAGACAAGGGGATAAATATTATGGATGAAACACTTTGCCTTGTAGACAAAAGGTACCAGTTGATATTAAAGCAAAAGTAATATTATCTCTGCTACAGGGTCTCAAAACACTTCATTAGAAAAACACAAGCACAAAGAGCTGCTTTAGAGGAGCCTAGTTGAGCTCCCCTATGGACAGTAATAGTGAAGATAACTCACTCCCCCTGCTTTCTGCCAACCATTCTGAGTAAGAAGTCCAGGCTCCTGAGATCTGCTCAGGTTATGCTGTACTATAACTCAGTGGCTCCTATTTTTTTTTTTTTTTTAAACCAGCTCTGGAAGGCAGCCCTTTTGGTAGGAAAAAAAAAATCCCCATCATTCACCTAGGTCACCTGTTTCCAAACTCTTGGTGATAACAATCCTACACCATACCATATTATATGATACTATTACTATACTATATTGTACTATTCTATAATGGCATAAGTATATGATAGTAAATTAGATTAGCAATATAGTATAGTATTACTACATAGTTTACCTTTCTATATGATATATGCTATGCTGTACTATGCCAGACTATGTAACTTCCTTTTTTATTTTTTTATTTTTATTTATTTTGTATTTTTAAATTTCTTTTTAAATTTTATTTTATTATGCTATGTTAATCACCGTACATTACATCATTAGTTTTTGATGTAGCGTTCCATGATTCATTGTTTGCGTATAACACCCAGTGCTACTTCTGAAGGGGATTTTATACAAATATCTACTCTAGCAAGAGGCTGTAGGAATGACCCATCTTTGAACTGCAACATATAACATGTCTTTATAGTTACTGTAAGTTATAGGCCAAACATACTATTCATAGAAGTAGGGATCACTAAACACTTCAGAGTTAACCAAATAGCCCATAATGAACAAAAGAGATAATGGTGACTTTGTATAACAAGAAATTACAGCAACTGAAAATCTGACCACCTCAAAACTGTACTGTCAAGGCACTGATACCATGTTCTTTCTGAAAACTGGGGAAACCCCAATGTTGTACATGCATTTGCAGGAAGCTTCTGAGTGCTGCCCAGGGGTCAGGTTCTTGGTCAATTGATAAATTCTGCTTATCATCAACTTGAGGTTAGGAGTGCCAAGTTTTAAAAAATATTAATAACTATTAGTGATTAAACCCAAAAGTGCTTTTCAACAAGGGCATTGACCATAGTTAGGGTTGAAGATCTTCTCATTGTGGGTGCTGGTTACTTTCCCAGACAATTATTAGCCCTTGCTCCTCAAGACTAAATGCCAATGGCATCATTCACTCTTTGTGATTGTCAAAAAGACCCAGGCCAGATGCTTCTTGGTGGGGCCTGGTGATGGCACTGAGAATCATACCGCTTGTAAGAACCAGAGAAAATATCCGTACAGGGGCTAACCTGTGTCCTACCAAGAGAACCCACCCTCCCATTGCCTAGTGACTGGGAATCTGACCAGTCCACATCTAAGACAAGCTACAGACATATTTCTTAGCTTTGCACTGTAGGAAATAAACAGTCTGGCCTCCTTTACTAATTCAGTGACCCCGGCTAAGTTTTTTTTTTTTTAATTTTTTTTTTAACTTCTCTAGCTTTAGCTTTTTCAATTTTGAGAAGGGAATAATAATGCCTGTTTTAACTACTTTATAAGATTTTATACGGGGCGCCTGGGTGGCTCAGTCGTTAAGCGTCTGCCTTCGGCTCAGGTCATGATCCCAGGGTCCTGGGATCGAGCCCTGCATCGGGCTCCCTGCTCAGCGGGAAGCCTGCTTCTCCCTCTCCCACTCCCCCTGCTTGTGTTCCCTCTCTCGCTGTGTCTCTCTCCCTCTATTAAATAAATAAAATCTTAAAAAAAAAAGAAAGATTTTATGCAAAGTGCTCTGTAAACTGCAAACCATGATGCAAAAAGATACCATTAATTTTATTAGTTTTTAAAGATTGGCAATTACCTTGGGATATATGTTCAGTTCTCATATATGGTGGTTACAGAGCTATCCTAAGCTCAATAAATATTCCTGGGCAATGAATACAATGCATTTAGCTAAGGACAAACAGGGAGGATAGGGTTAAAACCCAAAAGAGAGCACATCAATTAGCTCATTTACAGTATGTTAGAATTGTGGGCAGGGGGTTATGTGGGCTGTACAGATTTTCAGAATCACTTCATTATTGCCAAAGTGAAATGTGTATAATGTTCTTTCCTTCATTCCGTATTTTTGGTGAAACCATACATTCTCTGCAGTTGATTCAATTCAATTCAACCAAGTTTCTTTGAACATATGCTAAATTTGGGCACTGTTTTGCTTTGAGAATTATTATGTATTTTAAATCTTTAAAAAATATGCATCCCGGGCGCCTGGGTGGCTCAGTTGGTTAAGCGACTGCCTTCGGCTCAGGTCATGATCCTGGAGTCCCTGGATCGAGTCCCGCATCGGGCTCCCTGCTCGGCAGGGAGTCTGCTTCTCCCTCTGGCCCTCTCTCTGTGCTCTCTCTCAAATAAATAAATAAAAATCTTTAAAAAAAAAAATATGCATCCCTAGTTCTTTTTAATTACAGAAGGAAAAAAACCTTGTCTATCTTCTCTTTCATAACTTTCTTTTTAAAAACATGTTCCCCGTGTATAATTTTCAAGTGTTTTTATTCTTCTGACCCAATTTTCTCCTTTTTTGTTTCCTCTTCCTACATTTTCTCTCCCTGTATACTCTCAACCTTTCCACTGTGTATTGTTTTTCTTTTCACCAACTCACTAAGTGGTCCTGGAATCCACAATTTGGGACTCAAATTCTGGGTACTCACTGTAATGAAAAGAAAGCTGCTCATGCAGAGGAGGAAAAGAACTCTTTCCTGTTCCAGTTTTTATTTTGAAATCCTCTATGCCGGGAACTGGCGTGCAAGTTTGAATTTAAGTTGGTTAGAAATATCCATTGAAGAATATAACTTCGAACACTGACCCTGACGGGGCATCAGGAGAGAAAAAGCGAAAGAAAGGGGAGCAGGGGGAGAAGAGAAAGTAGGAACAAAGGTGAGTGACTGTGTGTGTTGGTGAGCAGTGGCATGAGGTTCAAGGTTTTTCCTCCTTTCAAGGTAATTTTCAAGGAATAGCATGAAGAGATTTTTGACCTATCTTCAAAATCCAAGGGACCAATCATTCTCACAGAAATTTGACATCATGCCTCTGATTCATGGTCTCTGATTTTTCTGTCAAAGACCTAGGTGGCAAAGTTGATACATCATCCTTGGCAAAAATGTCAAGATGATATTGTGAAGAGACCAGATGGAATAAAACGGAAAGGTTGCTAAAACGCTTAGATAAAATATTCATTACGAGTAGTAATTACAAATTGAAATTAGGAAACAAAAGTTCCATGTGGGCAGAAGTGATTCCATAGCCCCGTTCCTCTGTGTGCCCCTCTAGGTATGTCCCACATTTTCATTGCCTAATTTGAAAGCCAAAGCCTGTTGTAGTCTTGGACCTTCAATGAAATGAACAACAACAAAATGCATAAAAAAATCTGCGATCACAATTCATGTCTTAAGGGATTTTAGCTTATTTTAGCCATCGCAGCAGCTGCTCTTGTTGCTGAGAATACGACGGACAAGAAAACTACCAGCAGCACCTCCCCAGCTAAAGCAGTGGCAAGGCGAATACCAACTATATGACAAGAAGTGGCTCGTGAGGCGCTGCACTAAACGGCTTACTGTAGAAGTTAAACTGATGTTTCATCACATTTCCAGAAGGCAAATGGACCCTAAGAAGATGAACCATACTCTGTTAAGGCTTGGGACATTTCTATGTAATTCAGATCTTGATTTCGGAGGTACCAAGAATTGTGGCCCTTCAGAGAGACCAGGCGCCACGATCACACAGGCCGGCTACATTTAGGTAGAGCTCCCTCAGCACTCGTCGTGAGCTAGGATCAGCTTCTGCCAACTCAGGGACAGCTTGTTACTTGAGAGCATCTCAACTGTAATTATTATAAAATTTGCACTTAAATTGAGACAAGATGTACATACTTGTGTCTTCTACCCTTTTCCCCTTGTTCTGTCCTATGCCTCTACTCCACATTCTCCATGCAGCCTGCAAATACTGAAGACCGTTTTCAGTCCTCCACTATATCTCATTTCCTCCCAGCTAAACGTTCTCATGCCCCTTCAGGGTGCTCCTTGGCCTTTCACAGTCCCAGGTGCCCTGCTCTGAATGCATGCTGTCTCTGGTCCAGTTAGAGTACACCTCTCAAAGCATCATGCTGTAGGTATGGCTGTAGATAGGCGCAACTTAGAGGATGACAGGCTGTCATCCGCTTTGCTCTGGAAATACTCTAATTACAAATCGAATCTAAGGTCATATGAGCTTTTCGGGGCAATTACATCATCTCTCTAATTCATACTTTTAATAATTAAATGAATGCTAGAATCTTTCAAGTGTGTTTCAAGTTCCTCCCAATGCACTTTTTTTTTTCTTTTGACTGGAAGATGGAACTTTTCACTTATTCTCATTTCTTTTTATTTCCCCAGATTTGGCCCAGTGTCACATAGCCAATACAGATCTTTCTCAGTCTTGATGCTAACTTCCATGGTATGAGTTATTCCTCAGTTTTTCATGCCATCTGCAAATTTGATTTCCAGGATGCCACTGGTTCCTAAGACCCATTCTAGAAGCACTTTCACCATTGTAAAATTAAAGATAAATTACACAGGGACGCCTGGGTGGCTCAGTCCGTTAAGCGTCTGCCTTCAGCTCAGGTCATGATCCCAGGGTCCTGGCATCGAGTCCCACATCGGGCTCCTTGCTCAGCAGGGAGCCTGCTTCTCCCTCTGCCTGCCACTCTCTCTCTAATAAATAAATAAAATCTTAAAAAAAAAGATAAATTATACAAACATTTTATAGGATCCCTATCTAAGTAAGCTTCCTTTCTATTAACTTTAGAAGCTTTTTAGATGAGCCTATTTCTCAATCTATGCCACATTCCATGAAAATAAAGACTTCATTTACCAAGACAAGTGTTTAACTTTATATACGTCAGAAGGAAATGTGTTAAAAACTAGCTTTCATTTCTGGAGTACACAGAAGGACCAAAAAGTTATTTCCATTTATGACACTGTAGTGGTACAGAAAATACTTAGCATAACAGACTAAGCTAGAAGAATCAAACTGAATCCAAAACAGACTTGGGAGTGCTCAGAGGCTTTGAAATTGTTGGAAGATCATATAAGGTGATTGCTAATATCTAAGACATAATGAATGGGAGAAAAAGATAGCCTCACATGACATGTGCACAGGCTGTGTCCCCCGCATTATTTTTCAACCTTAAGGGAAATATGTTAGAAAGACATATTGTCACACTCTGGAGTGATTTTATGTGAGAACTGGCAACTGGAATTCAGTATTTCAGACCTGGCTGTGGGTATGGTCTATAACTGCCTCCCACTGATCCCAGATCAAACCCTATCTGTGTCAAGGGAGGTTCTGCTCGTAAACAGGTAAGCTGTTTGCTTACCTGGGGCTTAACAGGAGTTAGACATTGAATCAGTAGGAGTCTCCCCTCCAGGAGTCACAGAGCTGCTTCCAAGGAGAGCAGGCCTGGCCTTCTGCAAAATCATTGTCATGGTCACAGTGGATATTCCAAACTTGTGCTGGGTTTTCCCTGTGGGGAGCTCTCCTGGCATTGGGTTAGGATGGGCAGGGGTACATGGTGATGTTGATGTGTTTATGCTCTTTTCTCACTGACTCTGCCAGAGCAATGGGCACCCCTCTAATCTATCACTCCTCCTCTTGAACCCTAAAATCACGACACCAACTTCATAGGCTCTAAGTCCTGGTGGGAAAAACAGAAGTGGCAGGGGTGGTTTATGTTTTCCTAGTAACATGTACATTAATTGGATCAAACACTTTTTCACACGTAATTTCCAATATTATTCAACATTGCAGGGGTCTTCGAATTAACTTAGACATGTTTACTTTTGCAATTCCATCAAAGAACTCTCGATTTTCTCTCTCTCTGAACATTTAAGCAACAGCCATTAACTCTAAATATATTGCCTTGAGTTTTTAACTCCCTTCACTTGCCCACCACAGTAAGTCTGTAGAGTTGTTCTGTCCTTCCAGCTCTTCTTCCAGGCATTTGTCTTCCAGTCTGCAGGTGCAGGCCTTCTCAGCAGCATCCTCCCTTTCCTTCATAACGTTCCAATCTGGGCTATTTCTTCTATGCGCTTGTCTCCAGGTATCTCCAGAGAAGATACACTTCTAGTTGTAAAGTACTTACAGTCTCCTGGGGCATGAGCTGAAACACGCACAGGGCTACCTTGTGGCCTAGAAGAGGCAGGCCAAATCTGCAGCCTGGCATTCAAAATCTTTCACAGTTTTACCTTGATGACCTCGCAATTCATCTCTGTCCCCCACTCACAGCCTCAGTTCACATGTGGTGAACTCAAGCCCGTCAAGTTGCTTGCTAAGCTTCTTCCCTGTTCTATGTACCTTCCTGCCTCTTTCTTTGCCTGTAACTAAATCCCAAGCCTTCCTCATGGGCTATAATGCTCTTCATTTTATTTATAATGGTGTTTTTTTTTTTCTTTTTCCCAGAAGAGTCTTCTCTTTTCCTATTTTCATGTCTTGACCCACCACCCCATTTTTCTCTCCCTGAAAATGTCCTTATCTTATCCTTGGATGTCCAGGTGCCCCTTTATGAACTTTTATCTTATCAACTGGAAGTAATTTTTTTCCTTTTCAGAACATTTGAATGTATTCATCTGCACCTTCCCTAAAGGATGCATCAATTCTTAAACTTTTAATTTGAAATGAATTTAGGCTTATAGAAAAGTTGCAGCAAGTTTCCAGTATATCTTTTAATCAGATTCTCTGAATCTGAATCTCTCACATAACCAAATTGGCAAAATGAAGGAATTAACACTGCTACAATACTTATGATTAAACCCTAGAGTTTATTTGGAAATCACCAGTTTTTCCAGTAATGTACTTTTTCTGGTCCAGGATCCAATTCAGGATCCCACATTGCATGGAGTTGTCATAACTCCTTAGCTTCCTCCAAAACTGTGACAATTCCTCAGCCTGTCCTTACCCTTCAGGACCTTGACAACTTTTACCATATAAAATCATCACATTTGTACACGTGTGTTTCCTCACTCTGCCATAAATTTCCTGAAAGGATTTGTCCATGAGACATGTTTTTATTCCCAGGAGCACATGATGAGAACTCAATAATTACTAAACTACATGTCAGAAAGGATTAGAAAGAATAGTAACAAAATCTATGTAACGAAATAGTGAGCTGTGTGCTATGGTAACTTTAAGTCATTACAAAAGTTAGAGGGCAAGACTGCAAAATTTTAAGACACAAAACTCTCTTTGCAGATACTGTATCTGAACCCATTTTCTCCAGGTGCCAAGAGCAGAAATCACTGGAACTTATCATGGCACAGGGATACCTGATGGCTGGTAGGAAGCACAGATGCAGCCTCAGTCTCAGCATCTAGCACAACTGTTGTCAGATGTCACTAAAAATAGACCTCATTTGTCCTTTGCACTGTGCACAGATCACTGAGCTAAAGTAATTACTCCCTACCTCTCTTAACACCTGGGTTTCTGTCCTGTAGCTTTCTGTTAAGAGATTCAGGACAGAGAACTCCAATCTTCTTGCCTAGAACCCTGAATCCCAGCTGGCTCCTTTTCTGGTTCTCCCTACAAGTGACTAATGGTATGTCCCTGAGGCCCTATTCCATGATACCAGAACTCACCTATTCTTTGGTATCTCCAGTTGCCTGGATTTCCTATGTTATAACCCATCTGGCTCTATTGTGACCACTCCTCCAGGAAACCAGGACAATGCTCAGCTGACAGGTCTGTGCCTTTTTTTATGCTATTGTACCCCCTGGTTGCCCTCCTTGGTCATGGCGGCTTCTTCTCCTTTCCCACCAGCTCCTACTGCAAAGTCCTAGCATATTTCAGAATTGTGCCCATTCCCCTTATGACTCAGATGTGCCTAGTTATTTCACGTTGTTACTAATCTCAAATTATTATGGTATCTGCCTAAACCCACACTTTCTCACTACTATTGTAGAGACTGGATTTGTGCTCCACTCCCCTCCTGCTGAACTTGTTAGCTTCGGCCTGCCAAAGAGTCCACTCATCTCCTGGGGCCACAGGAGCTTTGCTTTGTTTTGAAGGGACTCTAATTACTGACATCTAAAATAGGACATTCCTTAATTTCAGTTCTACCCTGCATTAACTTCAGATCTTTCACAAAGATCCAGAAACAGCATCTGACAGGTTCAAGAGAAATTGAACTGATATCTGTTGGGTTTTAACTGGAGCACTGCTGCAGAATTTTTCATTTTCTTTGGAAGGTCTTACCACAAAGGGAAAACATGCCTAGTAGGGTCCCACAGAGGTGTTTTGACATTAGGCTTAATAAAGCATGAAGAACTCATTAATAAATAATGTTCTGCTAGGTTAACAAATAAAGCTGAACGCACTAGCTAGACCCTGGAGTAAATCAAATCATGCATGCAGCCATGCGACTTGTTAACTTGCCGTGATCTCTTCACAAGGTCTGGCAAAGCCCAGTGCAACGAGGCACAAATAAAACCAGCCTCTTATAAACGCCTGCACCTTTGGTTACGATGCCGACTGTCAATTTTTTTTTTTCACACTCTGTGGGCCCCAAATTGTAAACAAACCTTCACTGATGTCGATCAGGAGGCATTCCACTGATATATTTAATCTTTGCTAAAAGGAAGATTGCACTCCTCAGCATATCTACACGACAGTAGACACAGGTCTATCCTCTCATCTCAATCCTTTGTCTCATTATCTACTAACAGGGAGCTAGAGAACAGGCTAATGTGTGCAGGCAGGCTAGTCTACGCAGCCAAAATGGTTATTGAGGAACTCTTTAGTCAGACCCAGAAAATCTTCAGGAGGGTCCAGGAACAGAGAAAAGAATCATCCTCCATTTAAAAAAAAGAAGAAGAAAGAAAAAGAAAGAAAGGGAAGGAAAGGAAAGTGAAGAAAGGAAAAGAAAGTGCAGTGCGCCCGAAGAGCTCTTGCCTGGATTCCAAAGGTTGCCGGTTTCTAGCTGGAGAGAGATTCCCAGCAGCAGGAAAGCTATGGTACTTCCGGCAGCTGCGTTTCTCTTTTGGTTTTCTGGTGCTGAGGACACTTCACGAAGCTTTTCTCATGATTAAAAGCTGATGGACAGCTGTCAAGTGTCAGTTACGCACGACTCACTCCATCTGCTCAGCAGTCTGGAGGGACAGCGTCCCCTGCCCCACACTCTTCGGACTGCGCACATTCCCCACTCACTGACGGGTTTAGCTGGGAAGCCAACCGCCATGCAACACAATGCAAACATTTCCAGGCACTGTTTTGATGAAACAACTTGTTGGGTGGGTTCAATTTCAACTCAAAGGGCTTGCCAACCATGCCCATATGCACGTATTTGCCCGTATGCACGGATTTACGCAGCTTGCCAGACCTTTTATGTGGTTATGATGACAAAGTCATTGAGTTGCCATTTAAATTCTGCTCCAAAGCTGCAGATTTAAAGCAACCACTATCCTGAGAGCAAAAATATTCTATTAAACAATCTTACTTGAATCTTTTCACAATTCCTAGATGCTTATATATATGCACATAATATGTATACAGTTGTATAATGATATAAAGTTATATATTTATAGTTTCTTCATTTCCAAGTTTATGGAAACAATGAAAATGAAGGAGCGGTCAGGGTTCAAAGTCTTGCATGACAAGATTTCATTTTTGAGAAAGCAAAGAAGCTGTGTGGAATAGGAGAAACGTGAGTAGTTTATAGTGATTGAGCCTTACACAGTACTTTCCATGACTCATCTCCTTTAGCCCCAATTGTCCTCTGATGTTGGCAACGTTATCATCTGCATTTTACATACGAGGAAATTGAGACTTAGCAAGTTGATGGTGTCCAAGGTCACACAGATAGTGAATAGCAGAACTGGGGATTTAAATTTAGCAATCTGATTCCAGAGTTCACACATTCTTAATTGCTATTCTATAACAGACTGTATGTTATCAGGGAATCCATTCATGGGTGGCTCTACCATTCACCAGGAGAAAATGGGACCCCTCCCCCCCCCATGAAAATGAGATGGTTTTCAATGCCAAGGTGCAAAACAAAATCAGAAAGAGTATTTTCATTTTGTTACCTGAATAAGTAAGCAGTTTTAGTTTCAATGACAAATGTCCTTGACATTTACTCAAATATATATTGGTTTGAATAATTTTCTTCAGAAAATAAACAATACTCAAAACCTCAGTGTTGAAAATTCTGATTCTTTTGGAAAGGAGGAAAGCTTGGTTGAAAGGGTACTGAGCCTTTCAGTAGGTATGAAGTTTTGAAAGAATGATGCCATCTCCTGATGAGCTGGAAGTGAACTGGAATTCACACAGACCACCCTGAAGAAACGGGAAACGCGATTCTTTGATTAGGCCTAGCGTGAGATGGCATTATTTGATCCCTGTTAAGAATCAATCACCTAACTTTCCTGTGTTGAGTTCAAATTACTAGGAAATACACATGAATACAACTTTTGGCATAAGCTTTTGTATGCACTGAACTATTTACACATAAAATACAGAAAGAGAATTTATAATGGCCATGTCAGTCCATGTAGAATTCCTATTTATTACTAATTCTGTGTAATCTGACTTCCTTCTTATGCCTCTGTGCTTTACTTCCCCAAATAGATTGAAAGCTCTTTGCGGGAGGAAACTGCGTTTGGTATTTCTTTGTTACCCTTTTGAAAACAATTCTACTTTCCACAGTAAGTGATTTATTATGCAAGTCTGAACTCTAGACAAAAATGTGTAAATGCAAATGCTCATTCACAATAAATGTGGTGCCTCGAGGCACTATTTCTAGCTTGTAAGTATTTGGATATTATATTTCATGATATTGTCTGTCAAACCATACCTCGAATCACATTACTTTATTTTTACCAATTTACATAATGTGTGCAAAGACAATGAAAGGCAAGGTATATTCAATTTCATTCAGCTCAAGAGGCAAACTAAGACACTCTGATCACCTAGGTTTACATCGAAGGTCCACTAATTCCCTTGGTTATCAGAGAACAATTCATCTATGAAGTCATTAAAAATGGAAAAAAAAAAAACATTCCTTTGGGAAAAGAATATGCAAAAAATGTGGTGCCTTCTAAATCACATAAATATTCATGGAAGTGGGGGAGAGGAAAAAAGGGATAGAAATTTCCAAGGACACTACTAAGGGCTTCAGACAAAATGAATTCAATCAATCAAAAATAAGCATAAATCAGTGATTTTCACAGTTTTCTCCCTCATTGGTAATCTGAAATATATTAGCTTTGTATTTTCTTAAACATCCTTTTCTGCTATTGTTGAAAGTAATAAACAATTAGTCTAAAATGCTTAATGTTCGAATGCTAATAATTAGCTATCACATGAATAAGAACCAGATATAGTTTTAAATCATAATTTTCAATTAACTTTACTTATTAGAGACTACTTTAATTGAACTGTGTTTTGAATATCGGAACAGATAGAAGATCCAGTTTTTAGCTTTTTAGTCTTATAGGATTTACAAGTGTACAGTAACAAGTAAAAACTGGGTAAATTGTACAGTGAACTTCATTCACTATCAGACAAAACCATCAAAATCTTGATAAGTTCACAAAGTACTCATTAAGTCTGCTGGACTCTGGGTATTTACAGCTGTTTTCTATAATCATCATCATCAATCATTTAGAGCCTTGTACCTAATGTTACACATACTTTTTAATTTACGTAAGATTTAAATTATACTGGTTTAATAAATGATATGCCTAGAAATACCTATGAAAACTCTATTCTGTGCCTTGAGAAACCCCAATTTTGTCATTATATAAAGCCATAATTATATCTTTCATTTCAAGCAAATTTAGAACCCATTTATAAGAACCAAACGTAAAACATTTTAAGATGTATTATAATGCTTAAAGTAGAAGCCGTCTTAGAAAATTAATTGATACTGCTTTAATTGTTTAAGTTTTTCTTTCTTTCCTTCTTTCTTTCTTTTTTTTTTTTGCATATGAAAACTCCCTGGGCTTAGCAGAGAGAATTTTTTATGCTTTTTCGTTGTGTTTTGAATATATTGCCTGCCTGCTCTATTAAATCTACTGAAATTATTTTCCAATGAGTTACATAATTTTCCCTTCTGAGGGTTCAGAGAGTTCTCACATGACTCTGTATCATTTCCTAGGGATGTCAAGGGACCCAGGGCCCAGATGCTACTTACACTGTTTTCTAAACTCAGCATTTTACTATTTATAACTTTCTCCTTCCACAATTCATTGAAAAATAATACAATTGTATTTCATTTGTGCTCTATATACTGATGAATAGGTAAGTAATTTGAAGACTTCATAAATAATTTCATTTATTTTTCAAAGAAAAAACTCTCAAAAGGTTATTCATTTTTTTTTTTTTTTAATCACTTCTGGTAGTGCTACGGTGGTTATCAAATAAGGGAGGCCATTCTGGGAGCTCAGGCACACTCACAGGTAAGATAACTTTGTGGAATTCAAAGGTATGGTCGGTCAATGTTCTTTATTTTAAAGGAAACATTATTTTAGTAATAAGTACCGGAAAATCTCAGGTAGAGTGATGTACCTGGAAACATACTCGACTGGGATTTTAAAGAAGGGATTCTGATCCCAGTTCTACCACTAACTGGCTTCCTGGACCTGCATATACCATCTAGCTTGCACAAATTAAGTACCCTCTTTGGGACTCCGTTTTCACACCTGCAAAATATAAGCAGTTGGAATACAATTTCTGGGATCACTTCCAGCTGAAACAGGCTGTGATGCTAGAGCATGGATAGCATTGGTAGTACATGAGGATCAACATGAAAATAATTCTTAAAGTGGCAACACAATATGAATAAATTAAAAATGACTACAGGTTATTTCTTTAAATTTTTTAAATTTTTATTTATTTATTTTTAAGATTTATTTATTTATTTATTTGAGAGAGAGAGTGAGTAAGAGCAAGAGAGCACAAGCCGGGGGTGGGGGGGGGGGAAGGCAGAGGGAGAAGCAGGCTCCCCGCTTAGCAGCGAGCCCAATGCGGGACTCGATCCCAGGACCCTGGGATCATGACCTGAGCTGAAGGCAAATGCTTAACTGACTGAGCCACCCAGGCACCCCTATAGGTTATTTCAATTAAATATGTACTCAAATTTAGAGTTCAATCCTCATTTTTCTGAGAATCAAATAAGAATCTTATCTCAAGGGTCCATAACTAGATACTTTCAAAATCCAGATTATATCTTAAAGTTAGTATCTTTTAACCTGATGTTTGGATTCTTTTGAACTAATGTGGCATCGCTTAACATCACTGACAAGGATTATGTAACGTATAGTGATACCATAATTTAAAATTATTCCATAAATAATAAACTCTCAGGACAAAAGACAAAAATAATTAAATTTAATGCCAGTTTTTATTCTTCACTGTTTCACCCCTTTGGAAATTCCATGGCATTACTTGGAGAGCATTTGTTAATTAGATCGCCTGTAATAAAACCAGGCAAAGAACTCTAAAGCTAACACTTAGGAAACACATGAGGTCGACTGCTTTAGTTTGGGTAAACTCTAAGGTAAAGATCTCAAGTGTGAATGTCAATGTATGGAGGCTTGTCATTAAAATAAGAACATTTGGAAAAGTCATTTAATAATGATTCCACCCTCCAAGTCCAACCCACATACTCTGAACATAGGAAAACAACTGCCTGAAGAGCTGGTCCTGATATAGGAGTATCAGATGTGAGCCCACTGCCCTGCAACCTGTCCTATCATCCCCCACTTGCCTGTCTTACCTTCTGTTTTCTTTCTTTCAGGCCTTTGTGGCCTGAAAGAAAGTCTATATACCATGACACAACTCACTTACTTGTTATGATTCATTTTTATTGTCTGCATGTCCCCCCACAAAATGCCACTTTTGTTCACTAATGCCTCTCAAGTCCTGGAATAGCCTGGCACTTAGCAGTCATTAACCAAAGAATTGCTGAGTGAAAGAAGAAATGAAGTTGGCATTGGACTATAACGTACCCAGCTACAGGTCTTCATTCTCAGCTGGAATCACTGTACTATGCATAAAAAACAAATACATTTTTTTTTAAAGATTTTATTTATTCATTCGAGACACAGAGATACAGAGAAAGAGAGAGAGCACGAGCAGGGGGAGAAGCAGAGGGAGAAGCAGGCTCCCCGCCGAGCCAGGAGTCAGACGTGGGGCTCGATCCCAGGACCCTGGGATCATGACCCAAGCCGAAGGCAGACGCTTAACCATCTGAGCCACCCAGGCGCCCCAAAACAAATACATTTTAAGCCAGTATAGTTTATAAATTTCATACTGGGCTTGGCCGGACATTCGCTTCCCTTGTTATAAAAATCTATCATTAAAGTTGGCAGTGTTGACCAGACACGATGAAAATGCAGTCGTTGTGGCCTGGTGCATATATACCTTACTCATGAAAGAAGAGCAATGAATAGAAGAAAAGAGTGAATTACCTGAGCACGAGCATGGAGATAGAACAGTTTGTGGTCGTAAAATATTGGCTAGGACACTCATCTCATCTATTTGATTTTAGCCGACTTGATGAAACTGCCATCTAGAATTTTCTTATTCAAAGGAGAAGATCTATACCTCAGTAATGTGTGGTTTCCATAGTTCAACTTGCATTTATTACAGACGTGGTTATTCTAATATCAGCAGACAAAAGAGGAGATTTGAGCAATCTTTACTTTCTCAAACAAAAGTAAGGAAATTTTGGCCCACATGGTTGAGGTCTAATAGGAGAGAAAGAAATTAAACTGGAGAAAATTTATGTAAATTAGAAAAAAACTCTGCTCTCTAGGAATAAAATGGTATTCTGAAATATAATCTTTTCATTTAAATCTCTTTTTGCTGAAGTAATATAAAGGCCAATGTATTACATTTTTATTTTTGAATATTTTTCTTTTTATTTTAATGGGAGAGTTACCTGCTAGCATACATGACATTTCTTCACAATTTTAGGTCAGAAAAAATAAGCTTTTTTTCCCCTCATAATTTTTCATGCTCTACAAAGTTTGCCATCATAAACCACTTTGCATTTATTATAAATAGGTATTACATTAGAAAAGCTATTCAACTATATTCCATTTCACTTGTGAGGCTAAGCGGCTTTGCATGATAACTAAGTTGAATTGCTGGGACGATGCTTGGAGGATGTGTTAACCTGGAACTGAAGTTTCCTAGTTGTGCCTTACTGGGCTGAGTCTGCAAAATGAGGGCAGGAAACCTGCTGCGAGGAGGATGGGAAACTATTACAAGCTGCATTCCTAAATGAAATGAAAATTTTTGCTCTTGATGGCAAAAACTCTGAAATTATATCCTGCTGTTAAGAATACTTGTTGGGGTGGGGGGAAGCTGAACAGTCCACTTTCCTTCAAATCAAATAAGTTTAATGTACACATTTACAGTCTGAGTGGAAGCTATGGTTTGTTTGTTTGTCTCCCAAAGACAAGAAACTTGGAACTCCTTTTTTGCTAATAATGAAAAAAAATATTGTCATTAGTCAAGTATTTAATTTTTGGTTAACAGGTGGTTTTGTCTTTGACATAGAAATAGTTTCTCTTGAAAATAAATTTCAATATAAGTGTTTTGCTTTATAACAGAGAAGATGACTTCTTAGACTTAGTCCAGCACCTAAAATGTGGACTATTGCTGTTTCTTGGGATGTTTTTAGAAGTTAGGTTTATTTGCTGAACAAACTCCTATGGTAGCCCTTAAAACTATTATTTATTTATGATTGTATACCTTCATTATATGAGCATTCACTACAAAGTTCCTCTTTCATCTTAATTAATGCTTTTTGGCCCTAAATTTCACCTTTGCTTATTTAAAAAAATTTTTTTTAAAGATTTTAAGTAATCTCTACACCCAACGTGGGGCTCGAACCCACAGCCCCAAGATCAGGAGTCACATGCTCCACCAACTGAGCCAGACAGGCCCCCCCTCCCCACATACACACAAATTTCACCTTTTCTGATATTAAGATTCTAACTCCTAATTTCTTTAGATTGCATTTGCCTACCCTTTCATTTTCAAATTTTTGCATGACTTTGTTTTGGACCCATCCTTGTATGCACACTGAGAATTTGGTTCTGCACTATGATCTAATTGAAAATAATTTCTTTGAAAGAAATAAATGTATTTCTATTTATTAATATGAAGGATATGACAGGGATTTTTTTCATAATATTTTAAGTTTTCTGTTAAAGGTTTTGAAAATTATTACATGGTCTGTTTGCCTTATTTAATTATTTATATATAGCTTCTTAAGCATATTTAATAGGGTGCATATTTCCTTCTAATTTATAACTTAGTACGTTCACATAATAACCTACATATTTAGTTTGTAACTTCATGTAATAACCTTGATCTTCTATATCTTTAGAATATTTATCATTCCCTATTATGAGTACAGAAAAATTTTTTTCTTCTTTCTCCTCCCCATTCTTTGTGACCCAGTGTTGAACAACAGCATGACTTTCTTAGCATCTTTTTTTTTTTTTTCTACTCTTAAATACTTCTATAACTTGATTTGTCAGGTTTAAAGGATATCCACTGATCCCTAGATATTGAGAATAATGCAATCAGCCAATTTAGTATATGCACCAGTTTATTCCTGTTGTGTCCTTCTAGTTTTTGTTGGTTGCTTTAGTTCTATAGGATGTTATCCTTGTATGCTCTGTCACACTCATCTACATATGTATTTCAGATTTAGTTTTAGGGTTAAATAGGTTCAATGCTTAAGATTGGATTGGTTCTTTTGCAGTCACCTCTTGGTTTGATGGACTCTGTCCTCCAACAGTGGCCCACTGGAGGGCTCACTGACTGAGTTCCTTTATGCTCAGAATACTTGCCTCTTGCTTTTATCCCTTGAAAGGCAGTGTGGCTGGTCATATAACCCTTGGGACCCACTTTCTTTCCTATGATGACAGTGAATTCATGACCTCCCAAGACATCTTATTTCATTATTAGGTATCTCAACTGTTACCAAGTGAGTTTTGTTTCTTTTTGTAACTTTTGCCAAAATCGGTCTTCTTGAAAACTTCCAAAGTAACAGCCTTCCACATAACAGCCTTCCACATAACAGCCTTCCACATAAACCCCCAATCTAGGCTAAAACTACAAAATCATTGAAGGAGAGTTCTTAAGGCCAAAATGTCTCCAAAAAGCTTTTAGTAGACTTAATGATTTGTTACTCAGTAACGAATTGCATCTTCCTTGACCTCCTTGTGCCCTACCCATAGTGCTCTTTTAAAGCAAGTTAGAGGGGTGCCTGGGTGACTCAGTCGGTTAAGCATCTGCCTTCTGCTCAGGTCATGATCTCCGGGTCCTGGGATCAAGCCCCAGATTGGGCTCCTGGCTCAGTAGGGAGCCTGCTTCTCCCTCTCCCTTCTGCTCATGCTCTCTCTCACTCTCTCCCAAATAAATAAAATTAAAAAAAAAAAAAAAAGAAACTTCTTAAAAAAAATAAAGCAAGTTAGAGTAATCCTTTCAGAGCTGGAAGGGACCGCTGGGATCATTTACTGCAAAGGTCTTATTTTAGGATGAAGAAACTGAAGCCCAAGGAAAGGTAAAGTGAGTTCTCTAAGGTCATGCCATTACCAGGAAGCTGAGCCTGACCTTGAACTCCAGAGAATGCCAGGCAAAGGTTCTTTTCATTTCACCGAGTCCTCCAAAAATACAATGATCAATTTTTGTGTGCGGTGAGAACATTTAAATTCTGCTCTCTTATGTGAGCTGACGGATATGTTAACTAACCTTATTGTAGCAATCATTTTGCAGTATATATGTGTATCACATCATCACGTTGTACACCTTAAATATACATAATGTTATATGTCATTTATATCTCAATAAAGCTGAAAAAGATACAATGATCAAAAGTGTTTCATTGCACTTAAAGAATTCAATGTATGCCCCATGACATAAGAAAATCTACCTAATGTCTGCTTGAAAATTATCATCTCATTTCTCATTCCAACTACGTACGGAACGATTCATGCAGGATAGCTGTATTAGAGAATCTTCAGTGGGTATATTCATTTACATAAATTGTCACTTTCATTTTCTGTTTCTTGAAACTGAGAAACTTCAGATAAATGTAGATTTAGTTTTCCTACCCCAGACTCTCTAAACCATCATTTTGAAATCAAATTACACAGCTTATGCTTAAAACATAAGGGCCAGATTCTATCTTCAAATACACCGCCCACTCTCTAACAGCAGAATTTGGCCCTAAAAACCCATTAACAAATATTGTCATTAAACTAAAGAGCTAATTACTTTGGATGCAGACAGAATGAACAAAATCATAGGCCAACCGCAGCTGGTAGTAATAATGGTGAGACTAACCGTATGTTACACTGGAGATTTAAAGAACAAAGACATATTAACACTAATGTAACCAAACATATAAAATTATCCTCCAAATGGAGGAAACTGCTATAGTTGGAAAATTCTTGAAAGCACATTGGAATTATCCGATACAAGAAATAAAGGATATTTCTAAGGAATTAATTGTCATAATTTGAAGTTATCAGTGTTTAATGAAGAAACTGAAAATTTTAGTGTATTGCAATATCCACAAATGAAGAGTTATATCTAAAAATCATTTTATCTAATTGGAAGTACTATCTTCATATTTAGATCAGTTTAATACTACAAGATGCAAGAGCCTTGCTTTACGGCTATTTTTTTTTAAATTTTATTTGTGACTGGCTACTTTTACTTAGCATTAGATTTTCAGAGTTCATTCATTTCATAGCTTGTACTAGTGTTTTATTCTTTCTTTTTTTTTAAATAGGATAAATTATTATTTTTATTTTTTTAATTTTATTTTATTATGTTATGTTAATTACCATACATTACATCATTACGGCTATTTTAAACAAACGTTATCAGGACTACCTTATAGTTCTATAAAAGTAAATTTCCCAGATAACTGAATATTTTCCCAACCCTTGAAAAATATTTTCAAATTATATTAATAATACATGATTTAGAAAAAGTTTTACATACCCTGACAAGCAATAAAAATCAAACATAATTTATCAATTGAGCATAACCATTAATAATATTTTGCTATATATCATTCCACTTTTCTTCCTATGCATCTGTCGTTCTTTTAATAAAAATGGGACCACATCAAAACATGGTTTATAACTTGTTGTTTTCATTTACAGTATATTATGAGCATTTTGTCCACATCAATAATTATACTTTTACTACAGAAATTTTAATGACTTTGCAACTTCTTAAATTGAGAATAATAAACACATTTTAATCTTTTCGGGTATCTCACAAATATCATTATTATACTGTTTCATAATAACACTAACACTCTCCAGAGATTATTACCCAGCTAAGTCTCCTTTCTCCCCTACTAAATGGCCCCAGATGGCTCTACTGTTCTAAAGCTGTATGTGACTTTTAGCTCTTTTTCTCCTTCAATATCAGATTTCCATATAAAGCTGACCAAACCTGAAGTAGACCTAAATTGGCTGTTTTCATTTTTAGATTAATGACATGAAAGATTATCTACTGACAATGAAAATAATTAACAATTTTAAGTTCAATTACACTAATAAGTACTCAGGTATTCTCTTCACTTCTTCAACCTTCATCTAGGATGAAAAATTTCCTTCTAAACTTCCTTACCCAAGAAATCATTATTGAAAAACATTTGCTTAGTTTGTCTTGTTAAAAAGTCACACCTCGCCAGACTGATGTTGACTGCTCTTTGTATTAATACAGCAAGTTTAAAAGAGAAAAAATGCAATTATATATGAGGGGACCAGACTAGAAGATCTTAATGGTCCGTTTCTGCTCTAAAACTTTATGCTGCTATGCTTTAATAAAGTTTCTATAATTTATTCTTTTGTTGTATATTTTCCTTCCTGAGTATGGAGGCTGTCTCACTCAGGTTCCCTGAAATTACATAGTAAGTTTTCTTTAGGGAGTCACAACTTAAGATAAATATGCCGATGATAATGAACGTGACTCACTTGAGGACACTATTTCATTCTCTCTCTACCTGCTCCTCTGCAAAGAAAAAAGGAAAAGAAAAAAAAGAAAAAGAAAAAGCAGAAGAGTAGTTTCTATGTTTCTCTGAAATAAAAATATTACAGAAGACTTGCACTAAAAGCTTTATTAAATATTACTTGAGAACTTCTTTGAACCATAAACTTGTATGGTACCTATTTGAGGATTTTACAGTTTGGGTACTACAAATTTTAGGATTTTATCGTCAGATGTGGCAGTGAGAGCATTGCCTATTGAGAACAATACTGACAACAAATGCATGTGAAAATTCATTATTACATTAATCTAATTCTGTAAATCTATAGATTACTTGAAAAAAGTGCTACCTTGTTTTATGCATGTCTATATTCATTTTCTTTGTGTAATACTAATAAGTGTTGCTAATTGCCGCCATGGGGATATACTTTTTTTTTTTTAAGATTTTATTTATTTATTTGACAGAGAGAGACACAGCGAGAGAGGGAACACAAGCAGGAGGAGTGGGAGAGGGAGAAGCAGGCTTCCCACTGAGCAGCGAGCCTGATGTGAGGCTTGATCCCAGGACCCCGGGATCATGACCTGAGCCGAAGGCAGATGCTTAACGACTGAGCCACCCAGGCGCCCCTACTTTTTTTTTTTTTTACTTAAGGGTTTATTTTTGCCATTTGGTATTTTATGGACAAGAAACTTTACAATATGAACATGTGCACACAAAAACTGACAGAAAAAATGTCTGTAAGGCTACAATTCAATCAGAGGATTTTAAAAACCTCACTCTTCACTACAAAATAAAATCATGTTGTACCCTTAAGGAATCATCACAATTTCAGTTCTGAATATGCCTCTACTAATCACTTTTATCACTGGAGCAAAAAAAAGCAAACTTTACATAAACTTAAAATTGCACATAATAAGGATGAAATTGCTAAATGAGATAAAGAAATATAATAAAGTGATATTCAATAAATGTGCCTGTTACCTGTTATAAAGATATCACATGATTTAGAAGTTTTTATCCACAAAGGACAATGAGTAGCTAATGATTGTTAAGTAGATCTGTTCTTTTGAAAATTTAACGCTGACTTTTCCAAATGAAGAGAAAAAGAAAAAAACCTTCAAAAATGAAGAAATGCTTAGCTGACTCTGGTAATAACTCATTATTTCTGTCTTCTTAGATAGTTCTTGGAATTGATCCAGTAAGTATAAACATCTGAATAAATTAGAACATTACAGAAAACAGAGAGCAAGCTAAAGACAGCGATGAGCGCATGCTCACTCTGAAAGCAATATAGGGACCCCTGGGATTTAGCCCATCATACCAAACTTGAAAATCAAGGTGTATCAAAGAGAACTAAGAATTCAATTTGGGGGGGGGTCAAAAAAGGAGCACTAATTTAGCACCTCTGTGCTAAGTGTGCCTTCCTTATTTATTCTTGTAGCTGAAGGAAACAAACAACATAAAACCCCATTTAATATAAAGTTTGAAAATTAGAAGTATATTGTTTTGAAAGCCAACTTCAGCATTACCCAAAGGACCAAGACCCACCTTCATCAGGATCATTTGGGGGCAAGTAAGTAAAAATGCAGGTTGCTGGGTCACATCTGAGATGCAATGAATCTAACTCTCCGTGAAATATGCCCAGGAGTCAGAATTTTACAGACCCTAACCTCCCTCCACGTGACGCTCACCCACATTACAATTTGAGAACCACTGTGATTATCATGATTTTTTTGTGTGAAACTGATGATCAGTTACCAAGTTTACCACTGAACCTTGCTTGTATTTACATTGACATGACATATGACGACTTTCAAAGTTTGCATTTTATTTTCCCTTCTTGGTGTGAACTGTTCATAGATGGCTATTTTTCCCACATTCAGTAACTGCTTTTACTTTTATATATTTTGTTAAATATATTAAATATTCACTTTTGATGTAATTAAGAGTACACAGCAATGTGAGTTACTTCCAAAATTCACTTACCTTCAAATCCTTATGCTTATTCAGAAAGTTCTGAGCATGTGTGATAGAAATTTTCAAGAAGAATATATGCAGTAGATTCTCTAATTTCCACGTATTTCAAGGCTGGCCAAGGAGACTCCTGGAGCGGACACCAGAAAAGCCATTGAGAAGGGAAGACACCAATGCTGGAGCCTCTGGGTACCTGATTATCTTTGAACAGAAGAGAAACACAAGTAGTCGGTCACCTGAAATTCATAGAGAATCTGCTATGGAGAAGGTTATTTTCAGTAAACGGGCAGTGTTACTAAATTTAAACTTGGCCTGGGTTTGCTGCTCCCTGATTTAGCACAGATGTCATTTAAAATTTCATGTCATTGTGAAGGCAGAATTGCATGATGATGCTGCCTGCAGAGGATTCTGGTTGAATTCATATGGCTTTAAGTGACTATTTCTTCTAAACACTGCATCAAGTGGTATTACTTAATTTTATTTTTGATATGCAGATGCTAGATTTTGGTGCTGAATTTCTTTCTAAGTCAAGGTTGATGAGTTCTCTTGGAAATATATCCTTACGTGAGCCTCTATCACACCCCATAAAAGATAAAATGTGGTACTTTTACAAAATCCCAATGGAATCATCTGGTACTTTTGCTATATTTTCTTTCACATGGGTAATGCTTGCCAAGATAATTAGACATAAACAAAAATAATATCCTTTCTAGTCAATATGTGTTGCCTCCTCGGGGAAACCAAAATTCTAGCACTTTGCTGAATGAGTTAAGCAGACATTGGTAGGGGCTAATGGAAAAAAGAGATTAAAACATCTGATTTTAAAACCGGTAATTGACAATGCAAATATTCTAAAGAGTAGAGAAAGCAACATATACAGATAAATACAAAGTCAAATACAAAGTGACAAGAGTATAATATACATGTAAGCATAGAGTACACTATAAAACAATAGTTTTTCATAGAAGACTTTAATGTTTGGCCACCCAGAAACCATTCCCAACTTTCTTCTTCCTTGCTACATCCCACAAATAAAGAACAGAAAATCAAATCAAATATTCACTTTCCCCATCCCCCTACGGCTAAGAATGGTTATGTGATTCCATTCTTGCCCATTAGCTGTAAGAAGCTATAAGAAGTATGCTGGGTAAATCCAGGCAAAAATTTGCTTTATCACAGAGGGAGACAAACCATGAGAGACTATTAACTATAGGAAACAAACTGAGGGCTGCTGGAGGGGAAGTGGGTAGGGGGATGGGGTAATTGGGTGATGGGCATTAAGGAGGGCATGTGATGAGCACTGGGTGTTATACGCAACTGATGAATTACTGAACTCTACATCTGAAACTAATGATGTACTATATGTTGGCTAATTGAATTTAAATTTAAAAATTTGCTTTCTTGATGAGAGATTCCTGTCCCTCTTCTCTATTTCACATAACTGCTTGCCTTGAATGATGAGGATGCGATATTTGCAGGTAGAGCAGTCATCTTATCATCATGATGTAAAACACAATGAAAATCTAGAAAAACACAAAGGTATAGGTCCTCTGTTGAAGAGCTGCTGAACCAACACTACTAACTGCTTCCTTGGAATTCTATTTGTTTACACTGCTGGGTTTTCTGTTGCTTGCTAACAGAATCATCGCAGGTTGAGAAAGTGTTGAGAAAGCATTTGTTAAAAAGTAAATGCCATTGTTATAATTGTAGTGATATCTATCTTTTTACATTATTATCTGCAAGTTCTCATTCTGTGGAGTCAAGGACAGCCTTTATTAGGCTGGTTGAGGTTGGAACTTGCTTTCTTTTTTACTTCTAGGAGAGCTGTACATGTGGGGAATAATGGGTCACAGGATAATGGTAACTAATTAGAATAAAATGAAATGGACAGCCCAGTCTAGAGCTGGGTTTGGAGGAAGAGGGTCCAGTATCATGGTTAATAAAAGGATCTCATCTTTGCTTTAGTGCCAAAGCTATCCCATTAGTTGAAATCTCAGTGGAAGAGTTTGAAATTCCATTACAAAATTCATTCTTAATATCTTGTGACGTCCTGTGGATTCTGTTTGAAATATTGTTCCATCCATCACTTCATTACTTCTTTTCATCAATATTCATCACAGTCTGAGCTTTCACTATCTCTTTCCTAGACTATTGCTATAGGCTCTTTAACAGATTCTCTTCTTCTTATTTTTCTTAAACATTCCAGTGTGTCCTATAATTACTTTAAGATTTAACTTCTTAAAACATTTCATTAGATCCCTCTTCTGTTCAAAATATAAGAGCTCCTTTTGGTCTATTGGATTAAGTCCAAGGTCCTTAAATCGGCATTTAAGTCTCCCCATAATATAGATATAATTAATAATAAAATATAGATTCTTCTAGATTTCCTATCTCCCTTCCCTAACACTCTACATGGTTTGGTGGGAGGATGTGTCTCCACTGCAGAGGTGCACCTAAGTAGCTTAAGATAATCCATGTATCTCAATCTTTACCTACAATTTTAGGAATAAGCACGTGACCTTAAGAGGTTAATGATCTCCATTCTGGGGTCTTCTTTGACCTATTATGTAAAAAAACAACTTTTGCTTTTCTTGCTGGACATAAGCATGTGATCATGTAACATTTGGAACTACTGGCAACCATCTTGGGATCATGAGAGAACTTGCCACAACTTCAGTCAACACCAAGGAAATAGCTGAGAAATAGAAAAAGAGGAGCTGGGTCTGAGCATGTTGTTTCACCCCTGGACACAGTTTTGCTTGTAGGTAGAATACTCTGAACTTTTCAGTTATGTGTGAATTTATAGACTCTTTTTAAAAAATTATTAGTAGTAAGCCAATCTGGGTTGGTATCCTCTATTACTTGCAACCAACAAGAACTTTGCAATGTATTTATGTTTTTGTGCATCTGCCATTTCAATCATTCCTACTTCTCTCTTATTTCTATTCTTTCTTTAAGAAGATCAAGCCCTCTTCCTCCATGATACATTTCCAGATTCTTCTAATTCATAGTGAGAGAACTCTAATTTAAACCATGTTATTTTTCATTGTATGTACTAATAAGAGCACTAAGATACATGATGCTATCATTTCATTCTGACTCTCAAATCTTCAGCTTAACATTTTTTTTCTCTTATCTCCCGATTTTTATTTGTAACTGAATAGTTGACATCTCAACTTGGATGTCTTGAAGGCTCTGCAACCTGAATCTTTCTATAACCAAACTCATAAAAACCTTCCTCTCAAGCACAGCTTTCCTCTAGTTTACCTGTTTTTTTTTTTTTAAACACCACCATCAACATCAGTTGGAGAAGCCAAAAACCAAGATCTTCAACATTTTAAAACGGAATCAGAGTAGATTTGATTCTTCTTTTCTCCTTCAGCCCCAGGATTTGATCATCAAGCCCTTTTGATTTTATTTCCTAGTTTTCAAATCTACCTACTTTGTCCATTTTCTCTCTATATCCTCTCCATATTCTCTCTCCTGCTCCACCACCATCACCACCACCACTAAGACATTATCTGTTGCCTGGAATGCTGCTTAGATTTTTTCTTTCTCCCATCTCACATTTTGTTTCCCTCCAATATTTTTTCCTTGGGGCATTTAGAGTGATCTTTTAAAAATACACAGTGGAATATCAATCGCTTGTTTAAAAACCTTCAATGCCTTCCCACGGCTCTTAGGGTAAAGAACAAGGCCATATCACCCAATCCCTACCTAACTCTCCAGCTTCATCTCCCTGGAGGACAGTGACCATTTCTGTTTTTAAATACACTCAAGTTTAAAAAAACCCAACATTCATCAGAATGTTTAGCACATAATAGGCACTCAATAAATATGTGTTGAATGAGTAACTGCCTGGCAGTAACTCTTGAACCATGAACCACACTTTGTTATTTTTTCTTGTATATTCTGTTTTCTGTGTTACTTGTAAGTACATTGAAGATAAAGAGGTGTCATGTTTCTCTGTAACCTACAGCAGAATGCTATGTGAGTAGGAGGAGTTCAGAAGGTATTCAATTACATTGCTATTGATATTTCTACTCTGATTCCTTTTTAAAAGGTTGAAGTTCATTTTCTCACACAATGGGTAGTTATCACTTGTCTATAAGATTAAAACTGAATAAGGGGAAATTTATTAGGTGCAAATAATGGAAGTAAAAAATAGAAAACTTGTTTCCGATCACAATTCTATGGAATTTGCACAGGTTAATTATAAAGGACCTGTTTTTCTGCATCACATGGAAAAGCTTCACATAAGCCCTGAGTTATGTGGACAAACATTCAAACATCATGTTTGTAATTTTCACTGTCATTTTTTCAAATATTTTATATTTTTCTTTAGAAGTCTTTACCTTTGAAAAATATAAGCAAAATTCAATACTTTAAATAATTAACAGCTGAAGTCTTTTTTGGGTAGAGACTGATTTTGGAAAATTAGGTATCCCAAGTACAAATTAATTCTTAGTTATTGGATATTTACCTGAAAGGGTAAAAAAGAATTTCAGAGATTCAAAGGTAGGTATGAAATTTTAGCCTATGCTATAAACTGATATTACCCAAAATCAGAGAAATATTTCTTAGGGTAGCCTAAAATGAGAACACACATGAGCAACCCAAAAGCAATGAAACAGGAAGACACAGGGATGCATGCTTCTCAAAGGCTTCTGACTATTAGCTGTGGCCAGATAATGTTTTCCAAGTTGGGGAATGACAAATAGAATTAGGATTGAGGAGATCTAAAGGAGGAAAGGCCAAGAAATACAAGAGTAGACAATGTGAATTTTCTACCTGAAAAAAAATTCTTTTTTTTTTTAAAGGTTTTATTTATTTATTTGACAGAGAGAGCGAGAGAGCACAAGCAGGGAGAACAGTAGAGGGACAGGGAGAAGCAGGCTTCCCGCCAAGCAGGGAGCCCGATGTGGGGCTCGATCCCAGGACCCTGAGATCATGACCTGAGCCGAAGGCAGACGCTTAACCATCTGAGCCACCCAGGCACCCCATGAAAAAAAATTCTTGAGCAGGTTTGACCTTCTGTTTCTTAAAAATTAGTTGAAGTTTGCCTAAGGGATATTTATACAAGAGATAATTGCCTTTGGGTTTCTACAGGCCTGTTGTTCAGTTATAAATATCTTCTAGTTTTCTCAGGATATTGAATCTGTTAGGGAGTTTGTAAAAAATTTTTTTAAAAAAGGAAAGAAATAAAAGACAAGGAATCTTTCTTCATGGAACACATTTTGAGAATGACTATAGTTGTCCTAAAAATCAGAGAGCAGGATAATTTAGTTTTTCTCTAGGGTATTAAAAGACATTTTAGAAAAGCAGTGATTCATGATTTAATATTTAACTGCTTTTCAAGCAAGATAAGAAATTCTACCAGGGTATAGACATGATTTTTTTTTTTTTTCTGTAACCTAAGTTCTAAGGGATAGGCTGAAGTGGCACTGTTAATTTCACTCCTCTTTAATAAATAAAAGGTGAGCTTAACTACATGATGGAAGGACAGATTCTTATGCTCTTCTTTACACATGCTTCTTTCCTGTATAAAGGAAAAACGATTTTTAACTGTAGAGTATTTCACTTGTGAAACATTTCCATTTTATTTGTTCATTTCTTTATTGATTGACTAGATTTGTCCTTTTGCATGAAAACTGATATGTGTTCTAAAATTATAGCATAAGCCTTTTGTATTTTTTAAAAATCGATTCTTCTGTTAAGAGTATGAGATTACCAATGGATGTCACTGTCTTTCTATAGTGCTGTATCATGATTTTTAAAAACACATGGAATAAAGATGTTTGTTAGAGTGCTAAAAAAAAGAATATGAGATTGCCCACTTATGTATACTTTATGTGGGTTTTCCTCTCAATCTTGCATAAAAATGCCAAAAGATTTATTTACCGACCTTTAGCTCAAAGATTAAAACACCCTATAACAAAAATGAAAACTAAACAACTAAAAGCCACATATAAGACATCCATAATTATCCCAAGATGATCAACCTTCTGTGATGTTCTCAATAAGAGTGACTGAAGAGTTTGGGAACTCCCAATCCTCCATTAAGGAGATCTGGAAATAATGTCATTATAAGGAGACAGGATGTAATGTGATTAGAGAAGCTAAAATTGTATTATAATAGGGAGGGGGATGGCTAGATGACAGTAGTTAAAATGTTTTCTTTTTGAGAAGATCCATCTCCCATAAAACAATTCTTACACAGCACCCTAGAGTTCTGTGGAACATGGTTTGGGCACCATTAGCTTTGAGAGTAAAGGAGAGAAAATCCAAGAATCAGAAGTTGCCAGTGTTGATCAAGATCTCACATCCTGATCTCCTTGTAGCTGGAGAAGTCATTTACTTAGAAGATTCCTCAGACTTCCCTTTGATCTGAATTGCACATCCCTCACAACCATCCATGTTTACTGGTCAGCTCCCCCTATGACTGCTGGGTCAGAGAGAGGCACTGTAGATAAAGGACATAAAGGACACCAATATTTTGGACACAGTAGTGGAGTGGTTCAGGTAGTTCAGTCCCTTGGAAGTCTGATCAGAATGATGTCATCTCCTTGAGTTTAACTCTCAGGCTGATAATGCAGAAATTCAGATTCTGAGTAGTGATAAATTCCACAAGTGCATTATTGGGTTCATGATAGGCTGCCATCTATCCTGCTCCTTCTAACATACTGATCTTCTTTACTCTGTGGCTCTGCCATGGGCATTTTTTCAGGTCTTTTAAAAAAGCGATCATTAAGGGACACCTGGGTGGCTCAGATGGTTAAGCATCTGCCTTCAGCTCAGGTCATGATCCCAGGGTCCTGGGATCGGGCCCTGCATCAGGCTCCCTGCTCAGCGGGAAGCCTGCTTCTCCCTTTCCCTCTGCCCCTGCTTGTGTTCCTTCTCTCGCTGTGTCTCTCTCTGTCAAACAAATAAATAAATAAAATCTTAAAAAAAAAAAGCGATCATTAAAAAGCCTGTTATTCTTTATTCCTTGTACTATGGTGATAATTAGTACAAATCATACACAATTCACAAAAGACACAGATATACATGTTCAGTCTAAATAATTACGTAAATATTGGATACTTATAATAGGTTGAAAATTGTGTGAACTTACATAGCTCTACTCATAATTTGTAGAATATCTCTGTACTTACAAGTTTTTTCTTAGTCAAATGTTTATTCTTTACTCCTTCCTACTTTAAACTGTATTTATTTACTTGCTTTTGATTAATAAGAGTTGAGGGCATAGACTATGTGGTCAACATTCCTCTGCCCATAGTAGAATGTCTGCCTTACAGCAGATGCTTAATGCATGATGATGATCACTGCACATAAGATTTTGCATGAGTGCAAAAGAGAAAAATGTTTCTAGCCTTTATCTACGATCATTTTCGTTTATTTCTAGAACTGGGAAGACAGAAGATTTGCATTACTTCTGAGCACAGGCATGATGCATTTAGATATGCTTTTCCATCTTTCCACAAGATAAAATATATGCCATATAACAATTGGTACTGCAATTTTATGCTAAACTGAAATATTTTAGACTTTGATGGGCTCAACAGATATATACATACAGAAAAGATAGATGTCAAAGAACAGGAAAATGTTTAACTATCTCTATCTTAACACTGCTAACTATGAGCCATGTTATCAGTGCTGTTTTCTTAGAATGTTTCTTAGGAAGTGAATTACACATACTTTATATGATAACTTTAAAAATGGGTCTACCTATGCTAAAATGATTTGAGATATCTTCTGGCCTTGTAAAAAATGGAAGTTTTAAATGTGTTCCAAAAATTCTTCACAACAAAGACTAACATATTTTTGGTAGAAGGCAAGGTCAATGACACTGAGAAATGTAGGAAATTCATGTGTTAATTTATACTACTGCACAGCATGGAGGGTTTTTTCCTCAAGTGGATTCGGCAAAAAAAAAAAAAAAAAAATTAAGAAGCATGATTCCTCCTGTTAATGTTTTCAAGGGAAAGTTCAAACAAGTCCAAACTAACAAGGTATTAATGTTGGATTGTTATGGAAATCTCTCTGAAATGGGGCTAGGTCATGTGGCTTCTAATTCAGTCTCTAATGGCCTGAGATATACAGTTCCTACCCAAAGCGTTTTTATTTTGTCTATACACATGAAAAGAGGTCTGACCAAACCAGGGGTTTTTAAACCTTGGCTGCACATTAGAATATACATGGATTTAAAAAAATACCCATAAGCAGGCTCCATCCTCAAAGATGCTGGGTCAATTGGTCTGCAGTGGGAAAAAGGAGTCTTGTAAATTACCCAGGTGATTGTAATATGCAACCTGAGTTGAGAATCGCTGAATGTATACCTTCTAAGCATCTCCAGTGCCCAAAGTTTATCATTTTGGAATTTCTGGGAAAGTGCCTTTTAAATACACAGGCACACACGCACATGCACACACAAACACACACACACACTTGGAAATTTGTTCATTAATCTGGACTCTCTAGTCTGATGGTAGTTTTCTACATTAGTGAGCTCTAGATTTTCAACTAACACCCTGCATGCAAATCAGATAAAGTATTAATTAACAGGGAGGGTAGTCAGAGGAAAGAGAAGCAGAGAAACAAAATATAAGTGCTGTCAGAATATAAACTTTCTAATATTGTACCTGCTTATCATAGAATACATATACATATAGAATTATATATAGACTTTTATAATTCTAAGCTTTTTATAATTCTTCTACTTTGAGCATATCTTAGCAACTATGAAAAGATAATCATGATAGAGGAAACAAAGTTCACTGCTACAGAAATACTGAGGATTGGTCTAATTAAAGGAGACAAATCTATTTCAAGGAAAAAGATACCTGATGATTGTTTACTGGATGAGTAAAACTCTCCCACATCCTAAATGTAGACCTTATGTTTATCTGATGATTGGAAAAGATCATTCCTAGGAAAATGTTAATGGCTTGGCTTTGCTAAAGGAAGATCCAGAATGTCTCTGACCCCAATCTTAAAACTGGCATGGGGTTTCTTTAGGGAGGGAGGGATAGACAGTGTAATTAGTAAGGATATCTGAATGAGACCTCCATCTCCTCTCATTTGTACTTCTCAGGCCACAGTTAAGGGGGTAGAGTTATGGTTTGAAACCAGGAGATGAGAACCATGGCCCTATTTTGCCACCTATATTCAGCTCTGGCCTCTATTTTTGCAGCTGGTGGGACTCCTTCCCCTGTCTTTGAGAACTGACAGCAGGGACAGAGTGCTAATGGTCATATCTGAAAGGCTGCCCAATTCTTAGATCCTCCTTTCTGGGTGTAGGGGTTTAATATCTAGAAAAAAGTAAAACCATAGTCACTAAAACGTATTTAAGTAGATAACATTAATTTGTTCATCCAATAAATAGTTATGGTGTGCCTTCTTTGTTTTAAGCCATGAGGATATAAAGATTCTTAGTTTGCAAGCACGAAACTTTATTCACTGACTTCATTAAACTGTTTTAAGTCAATTCTCAAGCTTTTACACACACACACACACCCCTTCCTTACTTTACTCCCCATTCCACCAGTAACTCTTTTTTTTTTTAATTCTTTACTAAAGTGACTTTAGGAGCTATTCAGTAGAACCTCTTCCGTTCTCTGTGCTTGAATTAATGATGATGTCTCTGATGCCAGGTTCCTATTCTTTCCCTCTGATCAAAGCCCCTGCACACTTTCTAACATGGGGGAGGAGAGGCTTTCCACCTCATGATGTACATCCCATTACAGCTGCGTTTTTTTTAAATTCATAAACCACCAATTCATAAATCACTAATTTGCCATCTAAGTTTACTAGGCATGGCTCTTCTCAATTTATTTTTAATTCCCATCTGAAAATATCTCAATGAAAGGAAAGGACCCAAAATATTTCAATGTTAAAGGCAAGAATGTCAGATATGGGGGGAATGGGGAAAGGATCTATCTGGTGGACATCCACTGGTGGTGAAAAATATTTCTTGGGATTATTGAAATCATCCTTTGTCACTAAACATAAGACAATGTTGTTGTTCTGACTTAAATGCTTCACGGAAAACGGGAGTAGACTCACAAATATATTTTTGTAATTTAAAGTGTAAAAAAAGCCCACCATGTAATCTGGACTCCCTTTTCTATGTAATTATAGTCATTTTCTAAAGTGTCTAGTATGAAAACACAGACCATACTGTAGTTTTCAGTAATATCTTATGAAAAGAGCATCTCAGAGCTTAAAATCCAGTATGCTGTTCTCTGTACTGCATCACCCCAAACTACCTAAGACACTTGCTTTTTGGATGCAAATATTGATCACATCACTGATGAAAGTCAAAGGTGCCCTGGTTTGCTCAAGAACATTATTCCAAGTACCATCACTCAGACCTGCAATGTTGCCAGAGAAACAAAGAAGCGTGAGGTCATCTGCCCAAAGTGATTTTGATATCAATGGGTTACATAATCAAAGCCATGAATCACCACTAAGACATGCAATAAGCAGAACAGGATTAAAAAAGAGAAAAGAAATCATGAGGTGATTCGTACGTAGCATTTAAAAGAGACCTCTTTTAGTTCTTTAGCTATGTCTAAATATTTAAAGAAACATCAGGTTATTTTAGACTACAAAGAAAATATCTTATCTCCCTATTCTTGCCAGGCCCTTTAGCTGCAACTTCAAAAGACAATAATTGCTTTCTAAAAATTACCCTCTTTGATAAACCTTGCTTGGACAGTTTAGTGTGGAAAAGTCAAAACATTCTTTTAGGCAGTTATATGCTTAATCAGGTCAAGAACAGATAAACACTGTTAATGTTTCCTCTTTTTTTCCTTCTCATTTTCTCCATGCTTTGTCTCTATTATTTCTTGTACTACTTCTGAAGCAATATTTTCCTTTTTATCTACCTTTATTATACATTCTCTCTACAACCACCCAGTTTTTTTATTAATTTTTTTTAAAGCCGATATCCACTGAGAAAGATAACTTTTCCATTCAACTCTTCTATCATGAAGGATTCTCAGCTCTTATCAGGTAAAGTCATAATGTGGAAATTTATCCACCTAGTAATAAGATCTCAGGTAATATCCCTTCACTATATTGATTTTGCAAAAAGCCACATCTTTTTTTTTTTTGCTAGACTTTGAAGCACAGTGATGGTTCTCCATAGGCGATTTTGAAAAGGCATGTTGAAATGTCTCCAACTAAACTAGGCTAAGGAGATTGTATGGGATGTGTAATAGAGAACTATTAGAATGGGGAAAGAATTGCCACAGAGCAGCATGACCAGATCCAAGGGGTATAAACATAGTCATTTTCCCGAAACAGTCAGTTAAAATGTGAACTTCTCAGAAAGACATAAAATGACAACATCATAAATTAATTCTCCTTTCTAGATTGAAAGATCCATGGGGCAGGTGTTTTGTATCCTCAGTACCAAGTTTAATTCATAGTCTGTAGCTTCACTAGTCACTTGTGGCTTGAGTACTTGAAATGTGACTAGTTCAAGCTGAGATGTGTTGTAAGTAAAAAATACACACTGGATTTTGAAAACTTGGTGGAAAAAGAAAAGAATATAATATATCTTAATAACGTCAATATGGATTACATGTCAAAATGATAGTATTTTAGGTATATTTTATTAAAATATATTATTAAATATATTTTTGCCTGTTTATTCTTACCTTTTTTAAGGTGGCTACTAGAAAATTGACTCACAATATATTTCTATTAGATAGCACTTGTCTAAAGAACTCTGTATTATGTGTTAAATGAGCAATGAGTGAATGAATGTTTGAATGAATGAAAGGCGCCTTCATCTAAAGCTAACACTACCAGAATGAACACTACCTAACTTTTGATAGAACGATACTCAAGAAAAATAGGTCAACAACTGTAGTAGACTTTATCGATGTCACCAACCCTTCACCTCTTCCAGCATCCATGTGCATTGCTACGTGCCTTTATAATCTTTCCTGATAAGGACATAGAATGTCTCTCCCTACTCCCTTTCTTTGGGTTTGGTCATGTGACTTGTTTTGATCAATGAAACATTAGAGAGCATGATGTGACCAAAGGCTTGAACAATGCTTACACTGTTGACTTTGCTCTCCAGTGCTTCTGCTACTATCGTGAGAACTTGTCCAGGCAGGAAGAGGATGGGAGACACGGAGAACAGAACTAAGCTGCCCCAGTAGAGCCCAAACTAATCCCCCGATGATTCCCAGCCACATGAGCAAACAGCTGAGATCATCACAGCTACCCAGCCTAGCATGGCCCAGATCAGCCAACTCCAAATGATTCTGAGACCCATGAGATAGGTACGTGCTTGTTTTTTTTGTATGCCGCCAAGATTTTGTGGTTATTAACCAGTCTCTTCTTAAATACCTAGCTGCTACAGAAGTGTAATCTTCATAAAAGCTCAGTTGCTTTCATTTTTTTAATGTGACAATTCACATTGGAAACCTTAAGGTCATACTTGAAAATCCCCCTCTCTCTAACCTCTCAGGTAGAATATTTTTGGCCATGATGGCAGGTACGAGAACTAGCAAAGATACTCTAGCAGAAGCTGGCCAAATTCATCCCAGAGGTATAACTCATTGGTTATCATGGAGAGTTTTAAGGCAAGCATCAGCAGGCATGTTAAAACTTAAATGGAATTGAGTAGCACAATATAATTCTTATTTTTCTAAGCAAATGGTGGATTTGTTAAAAAGGTCCCTTCCTAGGCTTTTTTGTTGTTGTTAGGGAAAAGCTGTTAATATATGAGTACTCCCAGCTTTGTTTTATCTCACTGCTTGTTGAAGACGGTACAGGCTGTCCACTCAAGTCACTCTTTACCCCCTCCCTCAACATGCTCCTGGGAAGGTCCTACTAGCACCTGATGGGGTCTTTGGGCTTTCGTGATACTCACACGAATGTTGACAGTGACAGAGAACAGGAATTATGGGCAGAAAAGTAGAAGGGGAAGATTAGGAGAACTGTCTTTTTTTTAAAGACAAAAAGCTGTAGAAGATCAGGGATGGCAGAGGGTTTTGTGAAGAAGTTTTACATGAGAGGACTCAGAGAAAGTAAGGATGTAAGGGACCATGGTTAGAAAAGGAAAGGAGGTTTTAACAAATGTTCCTACAGGTTTTGTTGTTTACATGATTTGACAATGTAGGTAGAAAACCTGAGTTAACTAATTACTTTTTAAAAAATAATACCACTTCTCTGAGACTGGCTTCTGAGGATCACAACTTCTGCCAGTGATGATCCTATACGAAAAGTTTAACATGGAATGGAGTCATAACATGGCAGAGAGAGTAGAACACATAGGACCTATAGTAATATTCACTTCCCATATTGTTTACTAGCTGCTTAGCTGGACCATTCCAAAACTCATTTACTTGATTTATACCATAGAGATAATAATACATTCCATAGTATATTCCATAGGTTGTCTTCAAGATTAAATAAGACAATGAATATTAAAATGTCTATCACATTGCTCGGACATAAGTGTTAGTTGAAATGTTGAGCACAGTATTTTCTTTGTGAAAATTCGAAGCTTGGTCTATAGTCACTGTAAAAGTTGACCTGTATCCCCAAGCTGTGCTCCAAAGTCAGTAGCAGCAGCTGACAGCTTAAGGAGTTGCTAATTGACAAACACAGCTTTATTTTCTTTACAGTTACTTTTGTGGAGGCCAAAGGAACTATGCTTCTTCCCAGCCATAACTGATGAGGGGCTTCCCCAGGTGGAGCAGACTCAAATGCTAGGAAGCTCCACAAATAATATGAACACTTACGGGGACTTCTTATTTGTTTATTCATTCATTCATTTAAAAAGAATTATTTATTTTTATTTTAGAGAGAGAGAGTGTGCATGCGGGGGGGGGGGGGGGGCAGAGGGAGAGAGAGTCTTAAGTAGACACCACACTGAGAGAGGAGCCTCATATGGGGCTCGATCTCACGACCCTGAGATCAGGACCTGAGCCAAAATCAAGAGTCAGACGCTTGGGGCGCCTGGGTGGCTCAGTTGGTTAAGCGACTGCCTTCGGCTCAGGTCATGATCCTGGAGTCCCGGGATCGAGTCCCGCATTAGGCTCCCTGCTCGGCGGGGAGTCTGCTTCTCCCTCTGACCCTCCTCCCTCTCATGCTCTCTGTCTCTCATTCTCTCTCTGGCAAATAAATAAATAAAATCTTTAAAAAAAAAAAAAAAAAAAGAGACGCTTAACCGACTGCACCACCCAGGTGCCCCTCATGGAAGATTTTTAAATTAAATTTTTGAAAGATCACCTGATATGCTATTCCATTACTACCCTAAGTTATTTTGTGGAGAAGACAAAAGAGGTTTACCCTTGATCAAAATAGTGTCACATACTGTTTTTGGAAGTGAAACGTGAAAACTAGGGTGTTAGTGCAGGGGAACGGACTCTGGTCGGACAGAATTCTAGTTGTCATTAGCAATGCAACCAGTGAATCACAAGGTGGCATCTAGGTTTTAGATACTGCTCTGCATGAACTCTATAGAGTCTTATAGAAAAGGCATCGGCAATCTATGGTTTCAAGTTACAATACAAAATTGACGGCTGTAGGCAGCATCTTGCCCAAGGCTGCAAGGAATGCACATAAGAATAAATTAGCTGAAGAAGATAAATATGCTTTTTTTTTTTTTAAAGATTTTATTTACTTATTTGACAGAGGGAAACACAGCAAGAGAGGGAACACAAGCAGGGGGAGTGGGAGAGGGAGAAGCAGGCTTCCCGCCGAGCAGGGAGCCCGATGCGGGGCTCGATCCCAGGACCCTGAGATCATGACCTGAGCCGAAGGCAGACGCTTAACGACTGAGCCACCCAGGCGCCCCTAAATATGCTTTTCTGGAAATTGGAAAACACCAAGACAGCATCGTGCTTCTGACCTTACAAAATGAGGGTTTAGAGAGAACCGAAGTGCTAATGTGCGACCTAACCCACAGCTGTGAGACAGGGATGAATTACAAAAATCCACCTGGTTCTTCTTACACACTTGTGAATAATGCTTACTAGTAAATGGCAAGTCAGGATCATCATCAACAATAATGTGTTGGTATGCAGCCAGCCCACCAGCACAGATCGCCACATCGGAGCCCCACAGGTGAGAAGAACAGATGACAACAGGGTAACTGAGCAGATGTGGTTTGGTGAGCTGCTGCAGGGATGACCACAAGCTGTGAGGACAGATACAGCCTTGCAAGGACACTGAAGCACAATTTCAAGGTACACTGTGGAGAGCAGTGGACTGCTGCGAAGCAAGAGTGCCTGACAGATTGCTCTGACACACAGCAATCAGGGAGAGTGGCCCCGTTTCCAAGACAAATACCAAGCAAACCTGGCATGAAGAGCAGACTCTCAGAATCCCAGGCTCTGCCCATAGTCGTGGAAGCAACAAACAAGAAATCGTCTGCACATACAGGTGGGAAAGGAAAGCTGCATATATATGGTGTCCAAGCCTGGTTAGTCATGTTAGAGCTAAAGCTCCTGGAAAGTATTCTGTGCTTTGTAGCAATATAAAGGTCAAAGCTTCGGGGAAAGGGCCCAGGAAAGACAGATCATTCAAGTCTCATGACCCCCTCAAAGCTGTGGCTTAAATGATGCAGGGGCATGCACCTTCAAGCTTCTTATGCAGGCAAACAAAATAAGGATTTTTATGAACTGGCCTCGCCCGGGAGTTCTCAGGGGGCTATCACCAGTGTACAGCAGTCTACATACATAATGCTTGATATAGGTGCTGTATTATATTCTCTGTTAATAAAATGTCTTCGTAGAAATTTGTAGGAATAGTGCTTGTCCAGCATTCACTTATTTCCACGATTACTGGCAAAGGGAAACATGTCACACAGCAATATTCCATGAACTAAATTACCAGGGGGAATTACTGAAAACTGGCAGGTAGGGCCGAGCCATGTGAGTTTTGTAATTTGTCCGATATCATCTCTCCTTAAGTCACAGTGTTTTTGTGTGGATCGAAAGTGATAACAGATACAGACATGATATGTAATCCATCGAGCACTACAGACACATATTGCAGGCCTTAAAGTGTAATCAAGAGGGCTTCAACAACAGTGTTCAAAGCAGACCTAGTATACTTTGCTCTTCTACTCCTCTCAGGTTTAACAGACAATAATATAGTTTGTCTGCCAGTCACTTAAGCTAAGACAAATACCAAGTAGCTTTAATGATAGCTTCAGGTGCATTTATACAGCAGTGCTCCTATTAAGAGAGAAAAGGCACGAACTCTCCTCCTTGTGCTGCCTTAATAGTCCTAGGAAAGCCATCTCCCCACTCAAAATCAAGTTTTATATTGGCAGGTTTGTTTAGACTTTACACACATACCGAATGTAAGGCTCACCAATTTATAGTCACTGAAAAGCACATAGGTTGTATTCTGTTCTACTCTCCTAACAGGAGCACCTTCAAAGAGAAAAGATTTCCTTTTTAGCTCAATTCTTTATTTACATAGACAAAAAACCCCGAACAAAACAAAAACAAAAACAAAATCACCAACAACTCTGAATTAAAAAGTAAATTCTAATCTTCTACTACAACCTGCTTTCATTTATTGTGGTCATGGGAATAAGAATGGTAAGAACAGATTCAACAACAATCTCTTTTCTAATTTTCTCTTCTTTTTAATCAGACTTCCTGCCTAAAATAAAGTCATGTTCATATATGTGTTCTTTTATTTCTTTCCCTTGGCCTCCATTGCAGAATTGGTAATTCACACAACTGTGGGTTATTGTTTTCTCTTCTTTCCAAATACCACCCTATGGGTAATCCTCTACTATTGCTAGTCTTGTTGCAACACAGTAGTTTTTCCGTTGTCATGAATTTAACACATGGGACCATGGGGAGAGCACTCTGTCATTTTGTAATGGTGTCAATTTGAATCGAGAGTACCAGCAACTAAGGCAATGAGAGAGTTAACCCAGTGGCCACCAATGTATTAGGCTGTTTTCTACTGGTTCCTTAGTGATGAAAACAAAACTGTATCTTCATGAGAAATGAGAGAGAGATAAACCAAGAATGAGAGATAAATTTAAGAAAAGTAGAAAAAGAACTTGAGGTCTGAGTTGAGTCTGAGAAATAGGGGTGACTGACAGAAGTGCAGTTTTAAAGAAAGCACTAAAGTTTCTACAAATAGTTTGTAATATACAAATTTGGTGATTCCAAAATATCGGAACATATTTTGTAAAGAAACTGTCTCATGTTTAAAAGTTTGATAGTAAAAAATAAATTTAAGAAACTCTTTGGGGTTAAGCCCTTTGTTTTTTAGTCATTATTCAGTTTTCCCAGTGTCCTCGAACATTGCTCCATTCCATATTTGCATTTCTATCCTTTATTTAATATCTGTATTTTTTTTTCGATTTTGTATACTGAATTGCTTAGCCTGTGAACATAAAGCAGAGTTAGAAACCTTAATTTTTATAATTTGTTTTTGAAGTCAATGAAAAATTATTTTCCTAACTGAATTTAAAAGCCTAACCTTGGGGCTCCTGGATGGTTCAGGTGGAGGAGCGTGCAACTCTTGATCTCAGGGTCATGAGTTTGAGCACCATGTTGGGTGTAGAGATTACTTAAATTAAACAAAACAAAACAAAACAAAAACAAAAACCTAAAAGCCTAAGCTTGTTTTATTTACAACCATATATGAAGTAGTCACTATGGGTCTCACCAATTACATTTTTATATAGATGCCCACCTTTTTTTGGGAACCAGATCTACAGTGAATAGTTGAAAATGAAAGAGCAACTAGTCTTTGATTAGAATACCAGAGTATGAATGATTGCTATAAAAACTGCATCTCTACATAAGAAAGCAAGCACTAACAGTTTACTGTAGAAAGTTCTGTTAGCTTTTCAAGATCCACGCAGCAAATGATTCAGATATTTACCAGACAGCCTGAGAAGAGACTGTATGGTCACTGAATTGCTCTGCACTACTTCATCTTGTTGATGGTTCATGCATTCATCAAATATTTATTGAACACCTGCTATGGGGCCAGGAACTGTGTTGGGCTGTAGGGATAAAATAGTAAGGAAAACCAGATAAAGCCTCTTCTTTCATGAAGTTAATGTCTAATGACTCAGTTTAAAAATGTTTTGGGGTACCTGACTGGCTCAGTTGGAAGAGCAGGAGACCCTTGATCTCAGGGCTGCGGGTTCGAGCTCCACACTGGGTGCAGAGATCATTAAGTATATAAATAAACTTTTAAAAAGTTTTAAAAAGAGCCAAATTTGTAGGAAAATAAAAATAGCAATAACTGAAAAATAATAAAAATAATGACAATCCTCACTTTCCACAGTTCTGATATGCACAAATTTCAATTAATATGGTACTGTGCAAAGCAAGGATTGCCTGTAGCATATTATCAGCTGTTTCCATCCAAAAGCAGAATTTTTAAGCTGAAGGTATTGTTTACTCAATCTTACATCTACTCTGATTTGTTCTTTAATTTTTTGTGTGTATATGCTATGTGAGCACATCTGTGATACTTTTCGTGGTCACTGCTGATAGCAAGAGTGCTGCCCAGCTTTTCAGAGTCTTGTCAAGACTAGCCCATTTAATCAGTGAAATACATGAAATAATTTCCTTGTGATTTACTCTTTTCTCCCTACCTAAGAAATGTATTACATACCAAAAAAAGTCAGCTTCTAGAAATTCACTGCCTTGTGTCTATGCTTTTTTATTAATATTCTTTTAGCACATACATGCCAATCAATAATTAACCTTTGAGGCCCAAGGGAAGCTCTTACATGTTTTTCTTCTTCTATCAACCATCTAGTACTTGTACTTCCATTGTATCAACAAATGCCTTTTACTTTATTCAATCATGCATTCAAAGTTACAAGAAATAATTTGTTTGAATGGCGAACGAGGTATAAAACAGAAACAAGTCCTTGTCACTCCTTAAATATATTCTTGTTGTTCTACCCCTTAAAGCTTCTTTATGGTGGTCAGGGTGGGGGCACTATAAAGTAAGTGAATGCCCCCTTCAGAACTAAAGTATTCATTCCCCCAACTTCTAAGAGTGTTGACTGCAGGCAGCTCACAGCTGCATCCCTCTCCTAGTATTGCCCTTGGCTAAAAGCAACTGCCCTACCCAAGGTATGCCTCCTCCCAAGAGTTGGTTTATAGCCAGGGACTGGTCAACACGGCATACAAAGGTCAAGACCCTTCCCTCAATTTAGGACAACTCTGAGGACCCATCTAGGTTAAGAACTCTCATGATAACCTGGGGTCTGTGTTGTAACTCTCTGTCCAATTCTGCTTCCTTCAATTCCTTATTGCTGTTGTTCTCAAGCACTTCCCAAAATTCCATGTACACAAATTTCCCATAGAGTGTGTTCTAGGAAATTTGTAGGAGGATATTGTACCATGTAAAAAACAAAGATACCTAACATAAAAATAAATCAATATGAATCTGAAATATTTTTATATCCTCACTGATTTTAATGATTCTTATTCAATTTGTGAGGAAATAATATTATATAATAGTACCTTCCACAAAAACTTAGGATAGAGATATTATTCATTGTTTAAGACTGAAATTTAGGAAATACTCTGAATTCTCTAAATACTCCTCAGAAAAATATTTTTTAGGGATAATATATTTTTTTTTAAGGTCCATTTACTTATTTGAGAGAGAGAGAGTGTGAGTGGAGGGAAGAGCAGAGGGAGAGGGAGAGAGAGAATCTCAAGCACACTCCCCACTGAACGTGGAGCACGATGCCTAAGCAACTAAGCCCGCCAGGTGCCCCAGAGATAAAATGTTTTATAATTCAAATACATCATTTTGATGAAATGGGATGGAACTAAACTGAATACAAATAAATACGATGTTAAGATGTGAGTCCTTTTAAAACTAACAATGCCTGTGATATATTTTCAAATTTGACATTTCATTGACTAGATGATGAAAGAGATAAAAATTTAGCAGAAAAAGAGAAGAATTCACCAAGTACATGACCATAACAAACTTGCTGTCAACTTTGGCATGTAGTAAGGGATATTTTTGTCTTCTCTTGGGTTAAAGTTTGGCTTGTTGTTACTTTATGTGTTAATTTCAAACTATTAGGTAGAACTTCATTCCAGGTAAGTAAGTGGATTATTGGAAGGACAGCCATGTAATACTTGCTTAGTATCTACATTAGTGGAACTCATTGGGAGATTCTCTCATCTGTTGATAATTTCACTTGCTTACTCATGACCTTAAAGTTGAGTGTTTAGAAGTGTTAGAGAGGTAGAAATCTTTCTCAAGTGTTTTGGGTGAGTAAATGGAGCAGGGAATGGAAAGAATGTCTACGAAATGACTACTATCAGCAAAATATCAGAAGCATGAAACAAGAGCCTGTGAAATGGAATTTTCAGCATGAAGACCAAAGTTCCAAGAAAGGCCTTCATGACATTCTGATTCCATTCTGTTAGCACCGGAAGAGGATTATGGCAATAGGGGTAACTTCTTGAATCAGAGAAAGAGTAATGTACAAAAAGTATAAAATGTAGATAACTTTACCACTGCGGCGGCATTAATGTGGGAGAGTGGTTTTAAAACTGCATTTCAGTAGTGAAGCACTCTCTTCAAATGAAATCTTATATGTGAGCCGAAGATGTACAAGAGGCAAAAAGCTCTGCTTTAAGTCAGAGGGAAAGCATTGGGGATTTCAGTGGTGCAGACCCCCTCACACCCTGAGATACAACTAAAGCACTCCCAGGACTCCATGGAGCAGAATGTAAAAACCAATTGGGGTATCAGAAAACTCAACTTCAAGCACTTGAGGGAACAGGTTATTTAAATTTTTTGTTGCTTCAGCATCATTTTCCCATTTCCCCTTCCTAATAGTACCTCGAAATTCTCAGCATGTATTTTGGATGGATTTGACACCATGCTTGACTCTGGAAGTGGCCCTTGTTTGGCTTAAGCCAGTCAGAGTATCCCATCTCCAGGCCACACTAATTGGTTCAGGGTTGGGTACAGGATCCAACTCGGGTTATCAGAGCTGTGAGAATCAATTCCAAGTGGCTGGTCTTTATTTTTTGGTTGTTTTGGTTTTTAATCCTAAAAGTAAAGTGGGCTCTCTTTCGTGCTGGATTTGTACCTGAAACCACATAACCCCAGAAGCAGCCAATTGTTATATTGTGACAATATTGGAAAAGGCTCCCAAAGTGGAGCCAACAATGAAGGAAGTGGCATGAGAACTAGGGACAGTGACCCCAGTGAATTCATCTGAATCAAGAGTTGCCTGAAGCCACCATGACTTCTCATTACATGACAATAAATTTCCTTTATTCTTTTTTTTTAAAGATTTTAAGTAATTTCTACACCCAACGTCAGGCTCGAACCTACAACCCTGAGATCAAGAGTCACATACTCCACCAACTGAGCAAGCCAGGCGCCTTTCCTTTATTCTTTAAACCAATTTTTTATTGGGTTTTCTGTTATTAACAGGAAAATATTGTAACTGATATCTTCTGTATCCCAGCACCTAGAAGAGTACCTAGCACACAATGAGTAGCTTGGCAAACATCTGTTGACTGAATGAGTTAAGAGCCATGGGTTCTAATTCCAGTTTTGCTCCTAACTGACAATTCATTTAACTACTCCAGATCTTACATCTTTTATTTGTAAAACCAAAGGGTTGCTCAGATTGTTTCTGGAAAATCCATTTCTGCTCCAATACTGTGAGTCTCTCTGTGCCTTTGTGCCGATTATTTCTTATATATTTGCTTCTTGGCCAACTTGCAGAGGTTTGGGAGTTAATGCATTGATTCAGTTTTGTGCAAGTGTAGCCCTGAGGATTTTTCATTAGCTGTGGGTTAAGGTGGTCCTGTTCCTCCCTCAGCTGACTGCCTGAGTGTGAAATTATGGTGACCCACAGAAGGGAAGTTGTACAGAGGAGACTAGGAGCGTAGAACTCATGGGAGTCAAAGCTGGGTTATTACTATTTGCTTAAGAGTTTCCTGAACATCTGTGGAAAGGGATGAGTATAAGTTCTAGAAATACAGAAATACAGAAAACTATATTATTTGAGGATAATTGCAGGGATACATAGAATTCTTAATCAAAAGTTTAGAATGCTGTGAGTTTGTGAGCTAAATTTATTTAGAAATGGGAAGTACTTTCTTTTAGAAAAAAATGTAATCCACCTATAAAGTCACTCCAACTTAAGGCTGACCCTGTCTGAGGCATGTCAAAGCACCATCATCTTTGGATCTTCAGCAGATAAGATGGGAGCAGAATCTCTGACCTCTTTATAAGCTTCCATATTTTAGGCTGTTCTTCATCATGTCACAATCTAGAGCAGATTCAATAGAAATATAATGCAAGTGAGCCACAGATGCAATTTTAAATTTTCCAATAGCCACATTAAAAACAAGTAAAAAGAAATGGTGAAGCTAATTTTAATAATCTATTTTATTTAACCCAATGTATCCAAAATATTATCATTTCAACACGTGCTCAATATAAAACATTACTAATTAGATATTTTGGATTTTTTTGGTACTACGTCTTAGGAACCTGAAATTAGAGCACATTTCAATTCAGACTACAGCATATTTCAAGTGCTCAATAGCCACATATACTTGTACGGCTCAACAAAGATCTAGAGAATAGTCGCTTCCTCCTGAGTTTTGTTTCGTTTTGTTTGGGGTGGGTGGACTTTTAAGTATATATACAGTCAAACGCTGTAGTTTAGTATATGTGCTGCCGAAGCGAGCACTCAAACGCTGTAGTTTAAATCTGAGGAGCCGGCATATCTCTTCTCACAAGGGATAAAAGTTTAATATGGGCAGGCCCTAGGGAAGAGTGAGGGAGTGACAGGAAAGGAAAGAGGAAAAGGCAGTGGGTTTGTGGAAACTTGTCCAAACTGGAAAGCCAGGTCTGTAAGTTTAGACAGAACAAGCCACACAATTAGAAGCCACTGGAAATGTTCATACAAGGTAATGACATGATTGAATTAGTGTTTTAGGTCTTGTAGCCATTCGACTTGGTTTCCGTATATTCAATGTGTAGTGAGACCGTATTTCAGGTATTCATCTATTTTCTCTCCCTGTAATTCCTTTTCCCTTTCTCCATTTAAGCAGATAGCAGACCCTCTGCTCACTGCCTTAAGGAAGGAATATGGCAAGGTGAAAAACAGAAATGTTCTCTTTGGTTCTTCTGATCCAAAATTGCCTTGGGGCAATTAGGAGTGTGTGTGACATAAGTCAAAGGAAGAGAATGTGGAGGCACAGGGAAAATGTTTTGAATAAAAATGTGAAGAAGGGCAATCCAGTGGGCAAGAAGGAGAGAAGCAAGAGAGAAAAAGGTGACTAGAGTGAGAAGACATGGAAAACAGGTCCTCTTCACAAGGCTACCTAGGGAAGAAGCAATACCCCACAAAGAGAATGTCTGCTTCGAGAAGATAGATGGGCAGAACAGGTAGGTTGGGAAAGATTGCTATGCCCAGGAGTGGCAAGGATGAAGCAGAGCCTGCAGAACAACACTCACCACCATGGTGGATGCATCATGGCTACCAGTGTGGCCCAAGGACACAATCCCCATTTGTTTCATTCCCCAACAGATGATATGACACCGTGGAAGACCGTGAAGCTCCCAAATGAGTGTGTTTCCATTTCTTACCATCCTGGCAGGTTCAATCTGGTTTCAGAATAGTAATTAGATTGGGCTGTGGAAAACTGAGTGTGGACTGGGATTCAGACTGGCAGGGGTGCTAGGCTGAGGTAACAGAGCCCAGGGAGAAAGCTATCGTAAGACAAGCGACATAGAGTGGCATATTGGCCCTTCCAGAGACAGAAGGAGACTGTCAGGTTCTGCTTAGGAGGCAGAATTGGCTGTGTTTGCTGAATGGAGGCAGTGGGCTGAGGAAAGAGAAGTCAGGGCCTATCACAGGTTTTTGACCTAGGAAAATAGAAAAATTTTTTGAAAAAAACAAAAAAAACACCAAATGCTAGGTACTATTCTAAACTCTTGACAAATAACTCATTTACTCCAGATAATACCCCTATGGTGCAGGTATACCCTGGTTGAGGCGACCTGTATCTCTATTATCAAGCCCCTGGATACTAAGTAACTTGTGTCCATGCTCTGTGGTTGTCTTTAATCCCTTCATTTGTATAGGTCTTATATGTGAATCTCTTTTTAATAAGTTATTATGAACTTCAAATCCAAACACAGTGTTCTTGAGTCTGTCTTCCAATAAATTGAACAACTGAGCCATTAAATGCAGGGGTGCCCAACTATCTTTCTTCATTCACAAATAGAAGATGGTGTCTGGGATGACTGCCTTCACCCACATGTAGCCTCCTTTGCAGAGCTGATCTGACCTTGGGGGAGTGCATGAAGATTTCTCTCCTGATTCAGATCTTTAAGACTCAAGATTCCCTACTGAAATCCTGGCTCCCAACCCGTTCTCATGAAAATTTGAATTTAGATTAAAAAAAAAAAAAGATTCCATTTAAAGGACCAACTCCCCACCATCATTGGCAGCATGATCAGCAGCATGGGACAAATACTAGCAGGGCAGCCCAATGTTGTACAAAGATTTTGAGGGGCGGCAGAGGTTAAAGGCAAGAAGGGAAAATGAGGAAGGTGTTGTAGCTGTGGCCACGGTCATGGGGGTGAGCTGCAGGGTTCTGTCCTCAAGCCTTGGCATTAGGCGGACATGTGGGGACAGGGAACCCTTTCGCAGTGCCCCCATGACTATAATTGAAGCCCCGTTTGCCCAGTCTCCTTGCCCTGGCTCCCAGTCCTTGCTGGCAGGCAATTTTCCCTTATTTAAAAACCGTTGGCTGTCCTGGTCTCTTGCTATATTGCTTTAACTGCCTGCGGTCCTTACTTTTGATCTTCCTAGCTCCGACCTGTTCTACCCATGTTGATTTCTATTTGATAAGGCTCTTTGAATCCAACAGAATTGCCGGGTCCTTGTTATTTGAAATCATAGAGACAAAAGAACTAATAAAGACATGAGGTCTGAAGTGGAGATGATGTGGGAAACAAATTATTTACAGCAAGGCTTTGGGCAAGAAACTTTATTCCTTTATGGCTCAGATTCTCATCTGGAGATAGATAGTAAAAGTATAATCTGTGCATGGGCCACATCACAGTGTCTGACCAGTAGGTAGGCTAATGTTAACTATTAATATTATTGTTGTTATTATTAGCATTGCTTTGAACCTTTAAATTAGCTTACGTCTTCTCAGATTCTCTGCAGTACCCTTCACAGATCAACTACTACATGTTATTGATTGATCAGCAATCAATTATAGGTAACATAAGAATCATTTCCTAGAGCCAGTAATAAATGAGCAATTAATCATTTCATACAGCATTTTTGGGAAGATGTTTTTTATCAATAATTGATAACATGGTTGTTTTTTCCATCAATCTCTACTTCAATACAGTAAATTTAATGACTATGTAATTCTTTTAATACTCACATGGCATCATTGTAATGCTGGCTTTTTATGAATATGCCTCATGTCTCCCCTCACAGACTAACTACATGAGGCAAAACTGTATCTCTTGGTGTTTTGTGCCCCCACAGATCATCCCGTTTTGCACATGGTAGGAATTCAAATAAAATCTGTTGACCGAATGGTCCTTTCAAGTAAGGGAGAAGACAAAGCTTCCCTCTCCTTTTCCCAGTGTTCTTAACCTTATCCAAACCCTGCAGGAAAGTGTTTCTGCCTTTAGGCATGATGTTAAAATGAGAAAATACTTTTTGTCCTCACAGAACTTACTGTTTATTGTACACTCTCTCCTCAATTATTTCTCTACCAGAAATTTCTTTCTCTAGAAAATGAATATTGCTTTCAATAAAATTCCACTAAGTGGATATCATGCATTTCTGATTCCTATAAGAAAACAAAGCCTTAAAATGTCTCTGTTTTGCACCATCCTATTTTGTAGATTATTTCTAAGATTAGGCTGCAGATCACATATAGAATCTTTCCATGAGATGTGATCTATGAATCAAACTACAAAACTCTTCTAAGACTCAATAACTCTGTCTCTTGTCTCTGGAGCAGTCTATTATCATGTCTTCTAAAACTGTCTCATAACACGTACTTTTGATCAAGTTGTGCCAACACATTTCCTCTCACTTTTAAAATGAAATGGAAAGGTATTTTAATATTGCAAATACATTTAATTTTTTCATAACATATACATATATCTACCTTAAAAATGACTGAAATACCAAAACAGCAGTTACTTAACAATGAGGATGAAAGTCAAAGGAATATAAAAACTCCAATACTTGGAATTCATAGGAGACTGTGAACTATTATATTTTCTGGTTGATAGTGATTCAGGAATCTCTTTTTGTTGGGTTAAGTTTTCGTTGGAGAAATGCTATCAAAAATACCTTTCTCCCAAATATGCTAAATATAAGTGAATCTTCCTTTGATAACTAAAGATTTTGCTATGCCTCTGAATATAACCAGAATATGATTAGTAGCATTGAAAATGTAGAGAGTATAGGAGATCAAATAAACATGTAATGGTATCAGGTTGCTATTGTTTCCAATAAATGCCTCATGTAAGTTTGCTTTCTTTTAATTATCACCCGTGGAGGTCTGGAAATAAGGAGTGAAAAAATGGATATTGCTGTTGGACTGTAGGTGACTGAGATTTTTTACAAAATATTCAAACAATATATATGTTTTTTCTAGTAGGTAAATATTTAATAATTATCTAAATGAGAATCATTTTTCTGCACTCTGGGCCTACAAGACATAAATTTTTAGTTAAATACTTCAAGATCTCTATTAAGCACTTTAATTCAGACAATTATAACCTCCATCTTAATATTCAAAACCAGATACAAAAAGGCTTGAAAAGAAAAAGATTTTCAGTATGCTTTGAACTCTTATTTTATATGCTCTCTTTTCTCATTAAATCTAGTTTAAAAAAATATTCTTAGTTAAATAGTGAATTATCCAATTCTCTAGATAAGAAAAAAGCTATTTGAACTCCTAACATATCTCCTAATCTTCAAAGCTTTGGAATTTGTTATTTTCATGTAGCTTTCTGCCAACCTTGTTTTAGATGGAATCTCATTTCTTTTAAAGTGTCTACCACTGGTTTCTAACAGAAAAAGAAAAGTACAAAAACTTGCTGATAACCAAAGTCTCAAAATGAAGCCATGTGTAGTAGTGTTTTTTCTTTTTTCCCATAAAAGTGTTTACTGGGCCACAATATTGACAGCACCCTGACTGCATCAGGGAAGGACTAATAAGAGTGTGGGGTACAGGACCACTAGTCTCCTTACAAAACTGGTCATAGGAGAACATGGATTATGGCGAGATATTCTTCCTTCCACCCCACAGTCATCAAATCTCAAAGGTAATTAACTAAGTGAAATAAGCCAGATGAGAAAAACAAAAACTGGGCAGTGTCACTTAAACATGGAAACTAAAAAAAAAAAAAAAAAAGGCAACAACAACAACAAAATCAAACTCAGAAACAGAGAGTAGAAAAGTGGTTGCCAGAGTAGGTGGGTAGGGAAAATATGGAGTGGTTGGTAAAAGGGTACAAAATTTCCTCTGTAAGATAAATAGGGTCTGAGGATCTAATATAAAATGTGGTGACTACAGGTGATAACACTGTATTGCATAACTGAAATTTGCTAAGAGAGTAGAATTAAATCTATCTATCTATCTACCTATCTATCTATCTAGTGATGGACATATTAATTAAATAGATAGGGGAATTCCTTCACAATGTATACATATAGCAAATCACAATGATATACATTTTAAACATCTTATAATTTTATATGTTAATTATACCTCAATAAAGCTGAAATTTAAAAAACTAGTAATTAAGAACTGAAGAGTAATACCCATATTCATTTTCAGGGAGATAATTTTTATAATTAAGGAGGTAAAAGTTAATAACATGGTTATAGTTAGTAATTTCTATAGTGTAAAAAAAATCTGAAATACATAAAGAAGAATATAAAGAGTTTTCTTAATACACAACCCACAAAGACTATCAACATTGTGTTGGGTCTCTTTCCAGATTCTTCTAGGGATGTCTAAACAAATATTCTTTAAGAGAATCATAATACCAATATTGTTTTGAAAACTGATTTTTACTTAATATAGTATTGCTCTTGTTCTAAAAATAAAAATAGAGCCACATTATTATATGCATGGCAATCCCATATATAGATAATACATAATTTATTTAACTCATTCTTTATTGACTGGCATTTAGATTGCTTCCAGACCTTTGCTCTTATAAACTCTGTGATGAAGAACACTGTACATCATGCATTTGTGGAATTATTTCAGGATGCATTTCTAGAAGTGGTATTGTTGTAATCAAAGGACATGCACATTTATAAACGGCATTTCTAAATGTACCATCTTATTCCTCACCCATGTTATATGAAAATGTCCAATTCATCAACATTACTTATAATAACTATTAAAACTCACTTTCATTTGCCCTATGGAGTTGAGTTTTAACTTGATTTTTACTACTAGTGAGGTTGAACATATTTTCATATGTTTATTGGCCATTTTAACCTTTTTCTGTCTCTCAAATTCCTACTGTGGTATTTTTTTTTTCTTTCTTCTTTTTACTACTTTACTACTGTGAGAGTTTTTCATTCCATTTAGTAGGTGTGTTATCAGATGTTCAGTGACAAGGGTGGGCTGGTGATCTAAATATGATAGGTGCAGCCCATGAGAGATATTTAAAGTTCAGGAACAGAGGTGAGCACCTACGAGGAGAGTTTAGAAAACAAGGAGAAAGGGGTCCAGGACAGAATCTGGGAAAAATGTTAACATTGGAAAGTTGGGCAAAGGAAGAAAGGTCAGCAAAAAAAAAACAAGGCAAAAACTGTTAAGAAGGCAGGAAGAATGCCAAAAGAATGTAGTGTCACAATAAAAGAGAATGTATCAAAATGGAGAAAGTGGTTGAGTACATGTAATTCTACTGAGAGGCCTAAAAAATGTGTGTAGGGTTTGGCTGTCCGAAGATCACTGGTGACCTCAATCAAAGCAGTTCTTTCTAGTAGAAGGCTGGGGTGGTAATGTTGCAGAATTCAACCTGGAGTGGGTTAATGAGTGAACTGGATTGCAAATGGCAGATGTAGCATGCATAAACACTTTTTTTTCAAGTAGTAAGGCTGTGAGAGTGGAATGGAGAGACTGGGAAGTTGCTGGAGGGAGAGTCTGAGTCAAGTTTGGAGATGTCAGCTCATGTTGATAGAGATGATCTAGAAGAGGAAAAGCTGAATTGAAGGAGAATGATGAGAAAGACGAAGGAGGTAATTTTTTAAGGAAGTAAAAGGCAATGGGTTCTAGCAAAAGGACTGACTTTTCTGAATATCTCTGGCCAAAGTCACCAATGTCCTTCAGACCAGTTCTCATCATACTAGATACAGTTAACACAAGTGACCACTTATTCCCTCTGCTACTTAACCTTCGTGACACCTGTATCTCCTGGTTCTTATCTATGCCAAGTGTATCTTCTAACCTCTTTTGGGAGCATCTTTTCCCTGCCCACCTATTCTTTGTGCATTTCAGGATCCCATCTCTGGTTCATATTTCTTCTCATTTTATATCCTCTCCGTAAGTGATCTCTTTTAGCCTTATGGGCAAACTATTATTTATAAGTCAATGGCACGTACATACAATCTAATTCTAAGCTTGGCAAATAGACTTTATATCCAATCACTTGATGGATACCTTCATCTACGTGTCCCATGGGTACCTAAGTCTCAAGGATCCTAATCTGAACTCATCACACTCACTTCACTTTAAGATTTGCTTTCTATCTTCTGTTCTCCGAGTTAATGGCATTGTCAACTACTAGGTTCCATATCCACCTATCTTGGTCATATCCTAATCATTCCTCTCCCTCCTTACTCACATATAAGGTTTAACCATACTTAATTATTGATTTGAAGGAATCATTACAGAGGAAAGGGCTGAAGATAAAGGAGAATTGACTTTCTTTTTGAAAAAGTAAGGTTGTCCACGTAGATAGTGATGAAAAACATAAATGGGATGTGATGGCTGGGGGTAAGAGAAGGTTTAATTTTGTCAAGGAGACTAAAAAGAGAGCTGTGTAGGAAAATATAATAGGACTGACAATGTTGATATTATGTTGAGACCAATGAATAAAGAGACAACTTACTGATATTATTCTGACATTAGTAACAAAATGAAAAATGAGTATTCTCATCTGGTAGTTTCTAAAGTTCATTGGAAACTTTCTGAGGTTGGATTACAGGTGAAACCAATTATAGCCTTTGGATTCTGCCTTATTGCATAGGTTGTCAGTCCGGAAGGCAGAAAGCGAGCTCAGAAGTGGCATCAGTGCTATCTATTGGAAAGGCAAGTAGTTTAATTTCTCAGGTATCAGTGAATTTACTTGCCTGAAATATCCCTTCTCTCATGTTTGTTGATGCCCTAAATTTGCCTAAAGGAAAAATGCTTGAATTCAGAGATAAGGTTCACAAATTAGAAAGCAGTTAGCAAGAATTTGAACCTATAAAAGTTTAAAAGTTATTTTTCGAAAATAAATGGAGTCAAAATTTTCCTCACTTTTAACTTACTAAATTAAGTTAAATGGAGAAGCATTGGCTAACTGTATGCAAGTCAAGTCTGTTCATGAGAGAAGCAAGAAAAACAATTACTGATTGTCATTTTCATTTTACAATGCAGTATGTGGGTTTCTGTTCTAAAAACTCTCATAAGTGCATCAAATTATGAGGAACGGAAAACAACATTAATACTTATCATGCAGGTTTGAGAACAATAATTTGCCAATATTCATGTCCAGTATTTTCTGCATCACAGACATATCACCAAGAACTTTTTGATAGGTCACAAGTACCAGCTTTTTTCAAAGAAAATGTCTGCTCCAATCTTTTTGATCAAAAGGTATCAAAAGGATACACAAAACATTTATTTGAAATTATTAAAGTATTTGGCCAAGCTAAGCTTCTTGTCCATACCCAGTACTCAAATATTAGTTCAAAGTTAAAATAAACTGGGGGAAAATTCAGTTTCAATTGCAAAAAACATGTCTAGTTTCCTACTAGATGTACTTTTTGGTACCTGTTATTCTCATAACTGCAGAGAACAGTGCCTCCCACATTTTACTGCATCTTCATTGTCTTGCCTCTACACAAAAATGCCAGCCTGGGTCCAAAGCATGGTCATGTATCTTGACACAAAATCTCAAAAATGGCAAATGTGATGCAGAATGAAAAAAATTAAATAACTGAAGATTTATTGGTGGATAATTTAATGATGTAAGAATGGAAGTGATAAAAATGAATATGATGAAGCCATTCTTGCAATAATGATCCAGCTATCTACCTCAGTAAGAAAGGCACTGGCAGTAAGGGGATAAATCTGCACTTAAGCTGGAAGCTTTGTTAGGAATATTAAAAACTTGAGATGGGGTTGTCTATACTTTTCCACGACAATAAGCACCAAAGAACAAAGGCTAATGTACAGCTAGAGATAAGATGCATTTACCACCCACCCTTTCCCACCATTATACAGGATACTGAGCATAGAGTGTCTGGAATGCACTGTGTTCAGGGTGGGGCTCTGGGCCTTGAGGTGAGGGAGAGTAAAGCAGACATCAGATTCCATAGGACAGAGCATAGATTCAGAGCTACAGAAGACCTGGGAGAGACCCCCTTCCTAGAAACAGGGCAGTAGATATAATTCTAGCTTCTGAAGCCAGGATATTTACTTATTTATTTATTTTTATTAGGCAGGGGTTTGATCAAAGGAACAAATTGCTGAATCTAGGAAACAGGACTGACCAAACAGCCAATTAGGCCGAGCAGCCATTAGACCGGAGGATTCCCAAGGAATCTGGGAAACAGAAGCCAGGCAGAACAAGCCTGGCTTGTTCTTTTCTGGTCAGTGTCCACGTCCGTGTATTCCTTCATGAGTTCCAGGTCACTAGTTCCAGAAAATGTGGCTTTCTTGGACATTTCCCCTGGAACTATGTGTATTACTCGCCTGCCCTTCTCCAGTTCTCATGATACAAGTCTCTACACACACATTTGTTTAATAAGAATAGGGAAAAAATATCTACTTCATAAAACTTTATCATCTCTCCTTGTGTACAGACATACAGCATTAAGTTTGTATACATATACAGGTCCTGAGCTTTCTACCAGACAATCAGTCATGAATGTCCACTTCCCTCAATCACAGTCACTATATTTGGGGCAGGGAAGCTCCATCTCCTGGTTCTTTGACCTTGTGTGTTGTCTGTGATTCAGACACTCACACTACCTCCAAGTTCTCAGATAGCCTTCAATGCTGCTGCGTGCAGCTTTCTACTCCTCCACAATCCAGATGTGTGGGCTCACTCAACTCTCTAGGCAAGGATTTGACATAGAATGTGTTCTGGAGTGAGAAGTACTCATTGAGAAAAGGATAAGAAGATCAGCCCCAGCTTCAGATCAGCCCCAGCTTCTCTCTGCCCTTGCTGCTCTTCCTCAATGCTCAGGGGAATAGAAAATAAATAGGAAGGGTGGAAACAGTATACATTCCCTAACATTTTTATAAACAGCACCTCAAAACTTTTTTTAAAAAATTTCATTCTAGGGGTGCCTGGCTGGCTCAGTTGGTTAAGAGTCCGAGTCTTGATTTTGGCTCAGATAATGATCTCAGGGTTGTGAGATCGAACCCCACATCAGGTTCCACACTGGGTGTGGAGCCTGTTTAAGATTCTCTCTCCCTCTCTGCCCCCCCCCAAAAAATTTCATTCTAACCCAATGACAAGAAGAAACATCTCTGAAACAACATGAGCTTTGCTCTGACCAATTATTTCCCTTTTCCCAAAGTATAAACTAAGAGATGCCCACAGGTGGTTGTTTGTCAAGTGACAATTCAGAAATGAGGGATTGGGCCATTTCATGCAATTATGGTTGACCCTAGAACAACACAGGTTTGAACTATGCAGGTCCACTTATATGCAAATTGTTTTCAATAAATACAAGCACAGTACTGTAAATGTATTTTCCCTTCCTTATGATTTTCTTTGTTTCCTTTTCTCTAGCTTACTTTATTCTAAGAACATAGTATATAATACATATAATATACAGAATATACAGTTAACCAACTGTTTATGTTTTCATTAAGTCTTCTGGTCATCAGTAGGCTATTAGTGGTTAAGTTTTGGGGGAGTCAAGAGTTATGAGTGGATTTTTGACTGCATGGGGGTTGACGCCCTTAAGCTCTGCATTGTTCAATGGTCAACTGTAGTCATTTCTTTGGATAACAAGTACTGAAGGCAGTAGTTAAAAAGTTATTAGTGTGGTAAGGATTATTTTATTCTCCACTGTTAATACTTTAGCTCAAATAAGTTAAGGAGGGAGTAAGGCATTGAGGGTGGAAACACAGGCTAAATGAGTTTTGATGAGTAACAGTGATGAGGCTGGTGCTCAAGGCAGTTCCTGGTCTGGATGAAGCCCCACACTGGACAAGAACTGACCACATAAGATCACTGAATATGCCAAAGAGGAGGCGTGGGGCTCTGAAGATGCCCCTCCTGCCCTGCTTCACTCCAGTTCTCCAATATCTTGAGTTGCAGAACTTATGGTCCACGATTAAGAATTTTATGGGCTAGGGGCGCCTGGGTGGCTCAGTCATTGAGCGTCTGCCTTCGGCTCAGGTCATGATCCCAGGGTCCTGGGATCGAGCCCCGCACCGGGCTCCCTGCTCCGTGGGAAGCCTGCTTCTCCCTCTCACACTCCCCTTGCTTGTGTTCCCTCTCTTGCTATCTCTCTCTCTGTCAAGTGGATAAATAAAATCTTAAAAAAAAAAAAAAAAAAAAGAATTTTATGGGCTATTAGATCGCTACCTTCCAATACTTAACGTTATATGATTCTAAAATTTCATTAGTTGCTTTCTAAAACTTTTACCTAAACTGTATAAACTAGTCACACTTCAGAAAGGAAATAGATTCATTGAATGCTTATGTATCAAGCACGGTGTTAGGCAATGTTGTTATTATCTTATATAACTCGAATCCTGTGAAGAAGGAGTTATCTTCCTATTTTATAGGTGAAAATAGACTCACTGTAATTAACCATCTTACTTAGTAATTCACAGCTCTGTGTAACAAAGCTTGGAAGTCTAAATCCAAAGCTCATGCTCTATCACATAATGATATTGCTCTAAAAAGCCCTCTCATCAAAATAGGGACATATCAAAGGAAACAGATATGGATGGCTCTAGAGAGGTCCATGAGCTCCTGATTAAAGCAAAATTTGAGTGCTTATGTGATTTCTCGGAAGGGACAGTTTAGAATTTTCATTGAATTCCCAAAGGTGAAGCCATAAAATTAGAAAAACCGTAGCACTCAATGAATTTAGAAAGTAACAGTCATATTCCCCTTCAGTTCCACCATATGGCATCCTGAGCTTATTCCCAACATACTCAATTTTCTCCAGTGATTGGAACAAGGCTGGAAACCTTAGAAAGAAGAAGATTAAATAATAATGAAATATATGAGAATCCATTTAGCTATGTGTGCTGTTTGGCAGCTCTCCATATAATTTCTGGTTATCAGTACACCCCGGGGGCTACTATAGGTTCATTAATATAATTTTAGACTGGGAGATCCTTAGAGATCATAGAGTCTGATTCCCTCAGTTTACAGATGACAAAACCAAGACCTAGAGGGCTAGAGTGACTCATACATTGTCACATAACCTTTCACTAGCTTGATAATGAACTTAATATTTACCTGGCAATTTCAGTCACTTTGGGCCATCATCTGTACTTTCATGGTCAGTCAAAGGGAAGGAGAAATCGTTGGGCTCATGCTCAAATTGCCCCTTCTAGTTCTAATATCGATCTAGCATAACCAAATACTATTTAGTTTCCGAGTTCTAATCAGGTTTGCTATGGTGGCACCACAGCAGTCTGGCACCAGTGTGGTCTGCAGACAATGTCAGGAAAAGTTGACACAAGGCTGAAGATTCTTGTATTCTGAATTAGTAAACCAAACAACAACAACAACAACAACAACCCACCAAGCTGCACTTCTCAAATGCAACTTAATGAGGCAGACTGGGGTATTTTTGCTAATATAAGCCAAGTTATAATGATAAAATCAATAATTTAATTAGTCTGTTGCAAATGAAAACATTTTATCTACACCATTATTTGAAAGGATTATGATTCTATCAATTACTTTCTCAGTGAAAATCTAAGAAACTTTTTTTAAGTCTATTTAAGATCTTTAGACTTTGTGTTAAGAAGAAACTGCTAAAATAAATTACATTTCTAGACTGCATTACAAAATTTCACTGGCTCAATTTGATGCATGCTCTTGGTCATCCAACATGATCTCTGCAGTACTGAAATAAACCAGATATTTGAAATAAACACATGGAGAAAAATTCACTTAAATGAACAAACAGGCAAGAGACCACATGCACAACAGAGATGGGGACCAAGGAAGTTCTACACAGCATAATCTTGGGCAAATCACTTAGCCTCTCTGTGTCTTATTCTTCCTGAAAAATGTTGAAGTCTGTGTGATTTTTAAAGCTTGCCCCTGCTCTCAGATTTTAAGTCTGATTCTGTCATAACATTTTTATCCTTAAATATGAAGTTAAGAAGCTTATGCTCATTAGAGGGGAGAAAGAGTTAACCATGTAAATGACATCTAAATTAGATTAACAAGAATGAGTTGTTAAGAATTAACAATGATCACAAAGAAAGTGGGGATTAGAAAAATTAAATACATTTTAGTTGAGATACTGCATTTAAGGAAAAAAAGTTCCAAGTAGCCTTATTAAAACAATTTATCACAGAATCTTAGAAAGGAATCTTAGAGGTCATCACTCAATACAATTCACAATGGAAATTTCCTCACCAATGCCTGTCATTTTCTGGTGCCCTTCTGCTATAATTTTTGGAGCTCTTAAAACAAAATAGGGGAGATGATACATATAGAGAATAAATTAGTAGCTAAACTGGTAAAGAGCTATAGAAGTCAAATGGCTCTTAATATAATTTCCCTGGATGAACAGATAATCTAAATTATAAAAATAATTAATCCAGGTCTTTGGGAGGCTTAACTTTAACATGCATATATTTTATATTTAAAAAAGCAATTATAACTTCAAATTAAAGCAAAAATCTAATTAACATATTGCTGACTCATTATCTCTTTTCCTACAGTTGTATTCTAATTTTCTTTTTCAGTTTCACTAAATTTTGCCCCTTCATTGTCTGCAGATAATATCCTCCTATAGAACAGGAGGCAAAGTACACATTCAATATGAGGTCCCAATTAGTCTTCTTTCTACCTTAAACTGAACATTTATCTTAAGAGACATCTTTTGTCATTTTTCTCCTTTTCTCCTACTTCAGAGGAAGAATTCACTACTCAACTTTCTAACATGAATCCTACACTTTCCACTCTCCATCCGACTCCCACCTGCCCACAAGAAGACCTTGCTCTGTTAAGTCCTCTCTTTCTCAAATCTCCCACCTTTCCTGGGGTCCTATAAATAGGTCCTCAACATATTAAAAAAAGCAGGAAAATGTCAGAATGTTAGACAAATCATGGATGATACTGGTGAGCCACCGAACCAATCATATTCGGAATGCATACTAATGCTATATTTCTTTGAATATATTTTAATTTTTTGAACATATTTATCATAGCTCCTTTTTTTTTTTTTTAAGATTTACTTATTTGAGAGACAGAAAGAGAGAGAGCATGTGCAGGGGGAGGGGCAGAGGGAGAGGGAAAAGAGAATCCTCAAGCCGACTCCCGTTTGAGCACTGAGCCTGATGCAGGGCTTGATCCCAGGAACCTGAGATCATGACTTGAGCTGAAATCAAGAGCAGGCTGCTTAACCGACTGAGCCACCCTGGGTGCCCCTACCACAGGTTCTTTAAAGTCTTTGTCTGCTGGGCGCCTGGGTGGCTCAGTTGGTTAAGCGACTGCCTTCAGCTCAGGTCATGATCCTGGAGTCCCTGGATCGAGTCCCGCATCGGGCTCCCTGCTCGGTGGGGAGTCTGCTTCGTCCTCTGACCCTATCCCCTCTCATGTGCTCTCTGTCTCTCTCATTCTCTCTGTCTCAAATAAATAAATAAAATCTTTAAAAAAAAAAAAAAAGTCTTTGTCTGCTAAAGTCTACATCTGGGTCATCTAGGAGTTAGTTTCTATTGACTCTTTTTTTTTTTTTTAACCACAGGCCACATTTTCCTGTTTCCTTACACACATAGTAATTTTGGTTAAATACTAAATGTGGTACATGATAAAAGATAAAGGTTCTAGAGGTGTTTTCTCCCTCCGAGGAGTGTTGATCTTGTTCTAGCAGGCAGTTAAATTACTGGCTGATCACCTTGGCACTGTGTAGTCTTGGTTACACTTTTAGGACAGATCTGTGAAAAGTTCAAGGTGTTTCTCTATGCCCTCTAACCGGACAAGACTTAACTTTGAAGCATCTTCCTTTTGAATTTTATCACGTCTGCCTTTAAACTTTGAAGAGCAGGGTATGATCCTAACTACAAAAGTATGGCCTTTCTAGTCTTGCTTCAGATGTTGAGGATGATAACAGGGCGTGAAGAAGGTATTAACATGGCTAGAATGGAAAATCAGAGTCTCCACAGTGCTGTTCCATTCTCAACCCCATAGTAGTCACTCACTGCTAAGCCTTAGGGGATTTTACCCCAAGCCCAGCTCTCAGCCACAGATCCATGTAGGACTTCCACAGGGACCTTTGGGACTCCCTTGGGAGCATGCATAGGACAGAGCAATTACTGAAATGACATTTGATCAACAAGCCAATAAAGTGAAGGAGCAAGAAATGTCGATAACTGTGGGAAGAAGAGGAAACAGCAAGTGCAAAAGCCTTACAATGTGAATTTTAGGACTTGTAGGGTGACATGAACTAAGAGTTGGAGAAGGTACAGAGACTTACCAGGAGTTGGAGAGGGGTGAGAACAGCCTTGCAAGCCACAGAAAGGATTTGATGTTTAAGCAAAATGGCCACTGGAGGATTTTGAGTAGAGTAGTGACATGGTCAAACTTAAGTTTTAAAGGGGTGCTGCACTGAGGGGTGCCTGGGTGGCTCAGTCGTTAAGCGTCTGCCTTCGGCTCAGGTCATGATCCCAGGGTCCTGGGATCGAGCCCCGCATCGGGCTCCCTGCTCCGCGGGAAGCCTAATTCTCCCTCTCCCTCTGCCCCTGCTTGTGTTCTCTCTCTCGCTGTGTCTGTCAAAAAAATAAATAAAATCTTTAAAAAAAAAATAAAGTGGTGCTGCACTGAGAATTAACTGTAGTGGAATAAGGGCAAAGGAAGGATATTGAAATAATGCAGGTAAGAGAATGTTGTGGCAAGAACAAGGGTAATAATGGCAGAGAAGGTGTAAAGTGGTTAGATGTATTTTGAAGATGGAGTCAACAGGTAATCCTAATGGCTTAGATGTGGAGTATGAGAGAAAGAAGTTACTGTCAGGCAACTGGAAGGATGACATCACCATCTACTGAAATGGGAAAAAATACTGAAAGAGAATTAACAGGAAAATCAGGATTGGTTTTGGATCTTTAAATCTGACATACTTATTAGCATCTAAGTGATATAATCTGTTGTATCTGAGTCTGGAGCTCCAGCGCTAGGTCTGGGTGGGAATTATCAGCCTATTGACGGTATTTAAAGCCATAAGACTGCAATAAATCATCAAAGGAGAAGAGAAAACAATTGAGGTCTGATGTCTGAGCACTTCAAATTAAGCGGTTGGGGATATGAGGGGGAATAAGTGAGACTGAGAAAGAGTAGCCAGTGGAGGAAGATGAAAACCTAAGAAAGTATGGTCTCCTGAAAGCCAAGTGCAAACAAAAAGTGTTGCAAAGAAAAATGGATTAACTGGGTCAAATACCAAAAGGTCAAGTTGGATGAAGAATGAGAACTGACCAGTGTATGTGCAACAGGGAGTTACTGGTGACCTTGAAAGAGCAATTTCAGGGGAGCGATGTGGCGAAAGCTTGATTCAAGAGGCTGCAAGAGAGGAGAGAAGAACTGGAGATAGAGTACTGACGACTGTTTAGAGAAGTTCTGCCCTAAAGGGGAGGAGAAAAACTAGATTGTAGCTGGAAGGAAGGTAGGGTGAAGAAAAAACAAATGTAGGAGAAATAACAATATGTTTACATGCTGTAGGAATGATCTAGTAGAGGCCATTTTGATGGTGTAGGATAAGGAGGGGAGAATTGGTAGAGCAGTGCGCATGAGTAAGTACAAGAGATCGGATTGAGGGACCAAACAGTGGGCTCAGATAGGATCGTGGGGATTCACTCAGAGTAATGGGGGAGACAGAAAATGTGGGCACAGAGGCTGACAGCAGGTGGTTCTGTTGGTGGACTCTTGGAAGTTCTCTTCTGATTGCTACTATTTTTTAATGAAATAGGAAGCAAGGGGAGTAGCTGAGAGACAGTATGGAGGATATATGGAGGTTTCAGGAGAGAGGGTGATGGATGGATTAGAAAAATACAGCACAGCTGCTGGGCAGCACTAATGACCCCCTGAGGTTAATGATCATGAATTAAAAGTGAGACCAGTCAGCACAGCTGTATGTTTTTCTCCAGAAATACTGGGCTGCAAGGGAGCAGTCCCCACATAATGGAGTTGGATTTAGTTACTGATGGATTTGAGGGTGTAAGCAAGGGAGTCATTTTAATGAAGGACTACACAATTAAGCTAGTAGGAGGGAATTAAAGCTGTGCTAAGGGCAAGGGGCAGTGAGAAGGTAGTGGATAGGATTATGAAGGGGATGCAGCAATTGGCAATGAGAAGGTTTAGACTACGCGCTTAGGAGCGGTTGCAGCACGGTGAAGGACAAGATCAGCTCAAATAGTTCCTTCTACGGATACTTTCCCTGACCTCACCTTTCCTCTTACCTTCTGGGTCTCCTGACTCTTTATCTGCAATTCTTTATCACTCTCCATCTATTGTTATTCAATAGCCATGTTGTTTATCACTCTCTTCTACTTTCCATCTATTGTTACTCCATAGCCACGTTTTCTAGTATAAGCTCCTTGAAAGTGTCAGAGTTTTCTTCGCACCTACTGGTCTCCTGCCTGTAGAACTACACGTAATAGGTATCAAATCAATATCCACAGAAGTAATTAGATAAATACATCAGCGTAACAACAGCCGTAGCTTACATTGTCTCCTCGTGCCTAGTGTTCTCTCAAGTGCCTTATGTAATGCTACTGAACTTTAACACCCTCCTGCAGACACTTGATGCTTATAATACATGGACAGAAACTGAGGAGAGAGAACGATTTCAGTGAGTCACATGGAGGAATAATGCTTTCATCAGCACATGTGCTGATGTGCTGGGGAGCCCATGACAACCAGGTGGCTCCCAACCGAAGCAAAGGTCAGGGCTTTAACAGAAGAGGGTTGGGGTCAGCAAACGTTTTCTATAAAAGGCCAGACAGTAAGTATTTCCGGTTAGAGGCTGTCTGGACTCTGTGGGAACCAGTCCCCTCTGGCCCTGTGGCATGGAAGTAGCCACAGCGGCTACATACAAACAAGTATGGCTCTGTTCCAATAACACTTTACTTACAGACACTGACTGAATTTCATAGAGTTTTCACACGTCATGATATGTTCTTTTTCTTTTGATTTTTTTTTCCAACCATTTGAAAGTATAAATGGTTATACAAAACCTAGTGCCAGGTCTCTGACCCAAAGGCCATAGTTTGCTGACTTCTGGGATAGAGAAGAGTCTTTGTGGCTCTGGGTTAGACATCAGTTTTCAACGTTAGTGGAAGCTCAGGTTGGGCATCTTTCCTGTTTTCATGGCCCTTGCTTTGGGGTCATTGTTATAATCCCATAACCATCTGAAAAATATTTTCTGAGAATTGTTTATTGACTAGTAAAAAATTCACAAGGTTAGGAAGGTAGATCACCAAAAAGAAAGAAAAGGTGGCAAACAGAGAAGGCAAGTTGGGGAATTGGAGACCCTCTATCATGGTTACTTTAGTACTTTTAGAAAACCAAAAATTAGAGAAATTAAGCGATTTTCTGAAGATTACACATATCAAAAGTGACAGAGCTGGGATCAGAACTGTAGACCTACTGGGTCCTCATTTCTTTGGCCATCCTACGGTATAATGTGATGCAAGTAACGCTAACAATCAATGCCTCGCACACAGAATGTTCTGTATGCATTTATGAGTTGAATGAATTTTTAAATATTGGCACAGTGACAGAATAAGGGTTCAGTACCATCTTAACCAATGGGTAACTCATGCGTTTATGCAAGGCAAGGGTGCTCTTCTGGCGAGCCATTAAAGAGCAAAAAGCACTCGTTCTGTACTAGTACAAATTCCATTTGGGTAAATGAGCCCATGATCTGCCACAGCTAAATCTCCAAAAGCTGTGAGAGTAGAGAGGGAAAAAAAAAATCTCTCAGAGATTGGTGAAAGTTTCTAGGTGAAACACATCAAATGACCTCAGCACTGCTTTTTCAAGTTTCTTCTATCCAGACCAAATTTCATATAATATAGGGCAATTTCTACAGCTAAGATTGGGGTCTAATGGGCACAAAAAGGCCTATTTTCTAAGCACATATACTTGTTCCCTCCTTCTGATTTGATCCACTTAGCTCACTTTTGAGGAAGCACTTGTTCTTTCTCTATCCCTGTTTATGTAAGGAAGTAATGAAATGGATTGATGTTCAGTATGGGTTAGTTTAGATACTGTTGGAAGACATTATGATCCTTTGGCTACATTAGGACAAATCTCCAGTTAAAGGAGCTACCCTCTAAAGGGAAGGGTTCATTCAGCAAAGAATGAACATCAGTGAGACCTACTTGGGCTTTACCTTTTCCCCAGTTTGATTTTCCTTTATGTCAAGGGAAAGTAGATAGAATGTTTTTGATGTTTTATTTTAAGACCAAGTAGAAAGATATAAAGAGATCCACAAGATTCACAGTTTATCAACTTGAATTTGCAAATATTTGCAGAATTCCTTCCATCCCTAATAAGGATGATACATTATTAATTTTTAATTCTTGATTTAATTCTTTTTAAAATTCTGTAACCCAGGGGTGGCTCTCCTTGGTTACAGTATCAATAGAGTATTGACTGTCGATAGTAGATAAGTAAGTAATAAGCAGGACTAGGAAAAAGGGGGAAATGAATTATGTTTATTTTTCTTTTTTCCAATAGGAAATACCCAGCTGCTTACACCAGCAGTTATACAAACAGTAACAGTAATTATAACAATAATAAAACCCTATTTGTATAAATGCATATCTCAGGTTTTTTTAATCCCCCTTTCCTTTTTGGTGTTGCAATTTTATCATTTCTATCTGCTGAATAAACGGATACATTCCTGGGTTATGATGTTAGCTGCACAAAATGTTTCATAGGCAAAGGAAAGAGGGAAGAGTTCTTGATAAGGGAATTCATTCTAAACTGCTCCATGCTTGAGTACATACGTGGAAATTTCACTGACTTCAGGAAAAGCCAAATGCAGATATTATTCAAGGATGTTTTAAAAGGGTTAGTTCCTGGAGTTTATTTCTATATCCCTTCTGGAGCAAAAATGCTGTCATTAAAGGCTGTCTTGTCCAGGTAACAGTTTTAATTACGGAAGAACAAAACGATGACTTTTTTTTTTTTTTACACTCTCATGTTTTAAAATATATTTTTAAATCCCCCAAACATGAAAAGGTCACCCTAATTATCAGTGCTGAGAGAGCACCGTGGCTCTCATTTCTTACTTTTGGTGAAGGCCACAGGGGATGGGCTTCCAGGCAGGCAGGTTAGCAGGAGAAACAAAAGATGATCAGACACAACCACCCATGACTGACAGCTGCTTCCTGACTCTGGGGTTAAGTCAGGAGGGAGGAGACCCAGAGGGGCAATGGGGCAGGTTTTACATGTGCTCCTCAATTATTCTTATGAGATTTATATAGCTCCACAAACGCACACCGTGCTGTAATAAAAAATACACCAAAATCAATAGCAATCCTTGCTGTTCAGTTCTACTTCTTGAATTTGAATGTAGGCAATTTAAAGCATTATTCTTTTTCCTGTCATTATTACTAATTTCTCTACCTAAGGGTTGCGTTTTCTGCATAATTCTGCTTACAAATTCAACAGCCTTACAAGGTTTGAGCCAAAATGAACAGAAAAATTTCTCCCTCATATACAGTAAAATAAAACAAACTCAAATAAAAATTGAGGTGAATTTACCAATTTGGGAGGAATGTGAGGCCTTTTTATATTCATTTAAAAAATACTGATATTTCAGTATTCTTTAAAAATCCCATAAAGTGTGAGACTATAAACTCTTATAACAAATGGCCAACATTTTAATTGTTCATCAGCTGTATTCAGATTCCTGAGTACCAATTTTCACTGGAAGGCTAAAGGCTGTTGGCAGAGAGGGCAGAAAAAAACACACGGTTGAGGTAGAGATGAAATGGACAGGCAGTGATAAGAACCTTATCTACATTTTAAAGGACGAGGGCTAGAAAAACATACTTTTCTCTTAGCATAAAATTTCATGCACACATGCGGATCTCAAAGGATTCCTTTTGAAAACCGGATGGAAATGTGTTCTCCACATCAAATGACAGAATGCAGCTAACAAGATCAGTTTATCAGTAATTCAGCTCTCAGGAAAACCTCCAAAGCTTAATAAAGACTCGAGCCCTACAACAAGAATAACCTCTTTTCATTCTGTTTCTACTCTACTGCATCAATTCCATTTAGAGAAATAGGCAGTGCACCCTAGGATTGCTAATCAATACCAGACAGATTCTAATGACAAGAAATCATCTATTTCTTTAGTTTCATAATTAGACAAAGAAATCTGGAGCTACTTAAGTATGTTAAAACTTCAGGGTTTTCTCTGCAAGAAAACTCAGCACCTATGTCAATATTTAGATGTGTGTGCTGTGTGTTTATCAGCGTTGAACTGAAAGCATGTATATATATGCAGTGATACTAAAATGTGGAAGTACAGCCTCAGGAAATGGCCTGTAAGTCTTGCTTGTTCTTAACACGGAACATGAAAAGATAAGGAGCAGCAAATCGTGCTATGAGCTACTGCAACAGAAGCATGATTTCAACTTTATAACCTGTTCTTTCTACTTAAGGAAAAATAGGTGGAATCTGTGCTTGTGTGTTATACAAGGTTCTAAATGTAGACTATCAGTGATGGAGTGTAACAAAGCTGTCCCAGATTTTTGTTGCAATTGCAGATAGATTTAAATGATAAAAACACCAAAAGGGGATGTTCTCCCTTTTGGGCAGCTTCCACATTTCTATTAGCTCCTGAAGACTGTCCGCATTTCATTGCTTTCTGAGAACCTTCTCATGATGGGCAGGGCACAGGCCTGGTATGGCAGAATTTACCTTGAGGGGATGGGACAGAGCAGGAATCAGAAATAGGAAATGTCTCCTGAAGTGGGGCAGTGGCCTGGTGGGAGCAGGGGGGCTACCTTTCAGTTGGGAGACAACTGGAACAAGCTGACTCCAGTTTGCTCATTCATTCAACAAATATTTACTGAGAAATTACTATGTATCAGACATTGTGGCAAGTGGTAGGAACACCATGGTGAATAAATCCTGGTCCTTAGCCTCAGATAGCTTAGGGAGTAGCTTGGGCAGAGTTTCCACGCAGTACAAGAAAGGACAGGCAATGATAATTCAGAATGATAAACAGAATCAAAGCAGAAGTGCATGGCCCTGAAACTAGAAAAGGATGTAGAAGGGCAGCCCACCTGGCCCAGGAGGGCTTCTCAGAGAAATGGTATCTATGTGAGCCCTGAGGAGAGTAGGAGGTTTCTAAGGAAAAAATGTGTGTGTGCATGAGAGAGAGACAGAGAGGGGAAGAGGAAGATGTTGGAGAAAGTATTCCACACAGAAGGAAGGAGAACATGAAGCTAGGGCAAGGGGATAGTTGTTCGAGGTGAATGGAGCAGGGAGGGTAGAAAGTTGAGGCAACTCAAGCAGAGGCCATCCCGGGAAGGGTCTTTTAATCCTCAAGCTGAGGATTCTTCCCTTGTTCCTGAGGGCAATAGGATGTTATACTTCAGATTATAGGTAATGATACAGGTCAACATTAGGCAGTCAAGGGAGTCAGAAAGATTTAACAGAGGTATCGTGAGTTGAGACTGAAAGGAAACTCTGGGTCAGAATTATGAAGCATTTCAACAGATCCAAGGAGACTTTCAGCCACAGCAGACATTTGGGAGCCAGCTGCTCTTCCACCAGAAAGACCCAGCGTGCATTACTGGGAAGGGGAATCAGGGCCAGGGGTTGTTATCAAAATCCATTTAGTAAAACTGGACTCAAATCAGACTCATTTCTAGTTGCACAGTTGATTGTCATGGCGTCTTCTGAATGTTAAATTATTAAATTATTTCTGACTACATTTTCTGTCTTCCACATTGTAAATGGGGTATTTAAAGTTTATTTCATTACAATTATTTTCAAAAAGTTCAAAGGATATTTTTGAAGGCAGTAAATATTACACTCCATCTCTTGCCTTTTGGATGAGCCTTCAGAGATCTGATTTCAATTTGTATGTCTTTGAAGCCAATCTGACCTGCTTATTCACAATTCAGCATTAAAAGCAAAATAGGACGCCTTCAGCTGTAAACAGAGCCTTTAGGAATCATAAAAACTGGTAAGTAATAAAATCAGAAAACATACCATCATCATCAGACTAACAATGCAATCTGTAAATGCGAGAGTTTCAGGTCAATGGGTCTGTGGTTACACATGGAGGCCATTTGTGTTGCTCACAGTAAGGCAGTAGTCATTTATCAGTTTGGCAAAATTCTTATTAGGAGCAGACTGTCAGCATGAAAATGAGAGTTCAGATATCATTTAATTTGGAAATTCAGACTAAGAAATGTATTCTGAGATATGGCGGACCATTTCTCCAGGTAACAAGTCACAATGTCATTGCAATGGCCCCTTCCAATGCACTCAGTGTTTCACTTACTTTTATCTTACCTCATCTTTAGTTAGTAGTAAAACTTAAACAGGTACCAACAAGGGTAACATGGCCCCTCAATTAAAATAGGAGTTCTACTTTACAAAGTATGCTAATAGAATCCTATGGTATTGGATCCAATTCTTGGAATGACAGTCCTGCATAATGCTGTTTGATCATGAAAGTTTTAAGAAGTTGTCCTGAAAGTAATGAAGAGCTTCTCTGAAAGGCCACAGAAGCTTTCTGGCCAGCCTTTAAATTGCTTGATATAAATAAACGTCTTTTCTCCTTGGAGCAGCAGACTTCAGATTCCTTGCTTTTCATTTCTATTTTCCAATCCCTTGTAGCCACCTGGAAAACAGCTCACGGGTGCACTGCCATTCAGGAGAGTGGGGGGAGTGGGAAATCGAATGTGAAGGAAGAGGTAAGCTTTTAACTCTGCTGTCAGCAACGGGAAGAGGAAACGGAAGATATCGCTGCTCCCCTCTTTTTTCCACCTTCTTTAGCCTAGACATGGTGTGAAGTCCCCGAGGGAATGCCACAATATGTTAGCTTTTCTCAGTCTGGCAAGGCCTCCAGGAATACACTGAACTGTTTATTTCAGATAGGCCCTTTGCTGCATTCAACCCACAGAAAACAAGCATGACAATTAGCCTCCTTTGCTGAAGACACTGGCAGAGGACAGGAAATTACAAATAGGAAGTGCACTAGAGGGGAAAAATAGGCCCCTTCCATAAACAAAACCGAACAATGAAAAAAATAACAAAAAGCCAAACAAGGTGCTGATGAAGGATGGCATTTGGATAAATTAAAATCAAGTGGCATTCTTGAATACTTTAAATGAGTGAGTTGAGGTGGAAGTTTAGATTTGTTATGGGAAGGAATGTATATAACAGAAATAATCTTTATTTTTAAAACAACATATTCAGCAACTACATGCTTGTGTATGTTTGTGTATCAAATATTTTGAAACCCCTAAGCACCTTCTGTGAAGACGTTAAGTGAAGAAATACTTGTTCTAAAATGAATTGCATATTGATGTAAAAAGAAATCCCATCTTCTTGTTTATTTTGAAAGCTAAGTTTTCAAAAATGTAATACGCAGCCACTGGCATCGTTGAACTCACTATTCCTTTTCCAAGCGGTCTCAAGAGTTGAATCCTGCGTTCTTGCCATATGCCAAGGGTTAGGCCATTAATATGTAAAAGATGCTGGTATCCAGAGAATTGACTTTATAATTGGAGAACACCCAAATAAACCTAACACTTCTCAAAGAATGCTGCACCACAGCATCCCTGTTCTCTGAGGCTATCAGGCCATGTCCAATTTTCTCGGTCTGTCGGAAGATACAGCTGCCTCCATGTGCCAGAAAGCTTTAATTATGGCAACTTTTCCTCCCACTAGAAAGCCTCTTCCTGTGGCCTGAAAATTTGAATTATTCAAGCCCATGTTAATACACTGTACTGAATGCTCGGTTTGGCCCACTGAGGAGCACCTGGAACTGTTCTCTCTTTACAGATTCGATTTCTTTCTTTCCCTCTCTCTCTCTCCTCTCCTCCCTCCTTTTCCTCTCCTTCCTCATTCCCTTTGCTCCCATCATTGAAAGCAAGAACCAGGGAACACTTAGCACTGAGAGACTCATGGAACTTGTTACGGCTAATCTCTTACAGACCACTCATGTGAAGTCACAAGAAAAAGAATCTCTCAACTAAAAGTTTCACATGGATAAAGCTTCATTCCTTAACCCTCTTTTAGAAACAGTGATATAATTTATATAATCAGTTAGCCAGAATTCCAGGACCTTTAAATATACTTCTCCTCAAATTAGGCTGTTAATTTGGTTTTAGTCCTAAAATAGAAGCAGCAGGAGAATTCTTGATCTTTCCTGTTGAAGCTACAAAGAGTTAATATATACGAATGCTGTTTTGATACGAAATTCTAGATTTCAGTCTTTGATTAATGTTTTTAGGTTTTGCTTATTAAAATACCAACCCTAATTTTCCTCTCTTCTAAATTTTCGTCCAGATTTGAGTTGTCACTGTGACTTCTTTGTAACCAAAGTCAGCATCAAGATTATATGTGGTATCCTTGGATTAAGGGCTGCTGTGATTTCCAGGCTTGGTTGATCATGCACCACCTGCAAGGCCTCTTAGAGGCTTAATTTTCTCATCTATGAAATAGGAGTAGCAATATAAACACTACTGAGAACCTACAAAAATCAAATAGGATTAAGTTCAGGAAAGTTTTTTCAAAACTGTAAAGTAATATGTAAATTAGGATGTCTTTGCTATTATTTTTTTCATGTAATGAGAGGAACACCATCTTTGGTTTATACTCCAATTCATTCTGTTGAATATGTTTTAGAAGCCTTTCTCCTATGTCTGTTTGCTCACAGAAAGAAGTCACTGAGTTTACGATGCAGGCAGTGGGATTCTCTCCCTTCTGTACACACTGAGTCTGTTTTTAGGGAAAAAGGAAAAGAAGGTAGTGAAGAAAAATACATTCCCTGAAAACTCCTAAAGAGCTGCACAAGTCCTCTAGTTAATGAAGCCAGAGAGTTTGTGAGAGTTTTTGCCTATACTGAGAAATGCTCTCGGGATTTAAAAAAAAAAAAAAAAAAGGATATCTCTTCAAAAAGAATGCCCAATTTTTTTCAGCAGCAGGTGGAATATTTAGGCAGAAAAGACAGACAGAAAGAACTTACTTAAAAAAAAAATACTGCATGTGTCTCTGGGATTGGAAAAACTGACGCAGGACTCAACCAATTCTACCGGTTGGGGATGATCTCTCTCTCTCTCTGTGCAAGTCTAATCCCTGGGTGTTAATTATTGTCTGCCTTGTTACTGACCACGAATCTGGTCTTAAACACTCAATGTCAAGAAAAACAAAACAAAAGAAAACTCTAAACCCACCCTTAAAAGTGATAACAAAATGATTCTGTGCTCATACAACATTACCCAGAAAATGCTGGGCCCACCATGTAAGAGGAACTTAAAACTCATTAAAGAATTTTCAAGTGTAAGACCAAATCTATATTGACTCCATTTTTCACATTAACAATGAATTCTTCATTGACAAATCCATTCACGATGTACATTCCTGGAGGCTTTATACTATGTCGAATCATTACTTTACAATGGCAGTATTTTTTGGTGCTAATTGCAGAGTTGTTGCAAGTCATATATTTCTAATGTTTTATTTTCTTTAAGTGTGTCCTTTTTTATGGTGAGAAACCAGTTGTGAAATCATTCATTACCAAAGGACTGTGCTAAGCACTGAAAAGCTAGTCTGAGCCAAGACATCTAGTCTCAGTCACAACTTAGAACCAGAAAATTCTGTGATCACTTTCTACTGTTCATCTTCTCAACAAAAACCCAAGGGGCATTGAATTTTCCAGCTCCTAAAAGTCTGGGTTTATGATTACTGGAGCAAGAGAAAAAAAGAGCTGAAAGGTCCTTTAATATCAGTGTTACAAAACTTTATAACATTTTCGATAGTAAATGGTGGAAAGCAAAATTCCAAACTAAGAGTTTACAAACAGAATAAACTTATTTTGTAGAAGTAAAAAGTAAATCTTCAAGGTGTTTTTCTGTGATACACACATATATGCATACGCACAGACACATGTGAACAGTAGATCTGAGGGAAAAATTACTAAATTTTATCAAATTAAATTAGGGGCTAAGAGAGAGAGAGAAAATATCCATCAGACTAAAATTCAAATTGGTCTGCAGCTCAAGTTAATCTATACATGCTATTACATGACTCATTCTCTAAAGTGCTAGAATATTCTATTTGTGCACCGTTTTCATACATATGCCAGTTTAACAACATAAGAGAGATTGGCTAGTAGATATCTGAATGGTTATTAGCCAAGTATATCAGACTATATTGATTAATTTGTATAATAAAATAAAAAGAGAAGAAAATGGGCATGTTAAGTTCTGCTGGGAAGAAGCTTGTTTCTTTTTCCAATTAAATGTCTAAGATAAATTGTTAATTTCCATCCTTCCTTTTTATAGACTAGCCTGGAATTTCAAACAGTGACTTACTAAACTCTTTTCCTCGGGCATACAATTTTGCTCTCCACATTTTCTTTAATTTGGAAATTTAATTTAATTTGGAAAATTTTTAAAGATTTTAAAGATTTTATTTATTTATTTGACAGAGAGATAGACAGAGCCAGAGAGCACAAGAGGAGGGAATGGCAGAGGGAGAGGGAGAAGCAGGCTTCCCGCTGAGCAGGGAGCCCGAAGCGGGGCTCGATCCCAGGACCCTGGGATCATGACTCTAGCTGAAGGCAGATGCTCAACCATCTGAGCCACCCAGGCGCCCCATGATTCACTTTCAATGAGAAAAAATAACTTTAGAAAGAAACTTAAAAATTATAACAAATGATAAAAAGTCTGTTTTAATATTTATTATAAATAACATGTTGAGAAGAAAAACTACTTACATTTTTGTCTGCTACCCTTACTTCTGTGGAGCTGTTAAAATCTTAGTAACTTAGTAACATTCCAATTTTAATGCATTAAGAAGAAGATAAAAATGAAATAATAACTAGACTGAAACAGTCGTGTCTGTTTAGAAGATGTTGAAGATGACTGGAGTCATGCTTAGAGATTTCTAATATAAATTACTGTATTAGCCTTCTTTTTACTCTCATTTAAATAACATGTTTAGCCTTTATTCATGTGCATTTTAGAGAATTTAGAGAATACAATTACAATGAAGAAATAAAAACTGCTTTAAGCCCAATTATCCAGAGATAAGCACTATTAATATTATGCATTAATAATAATATAATTTTAACTATATTGAGCACTTACTCTGTATCAGTGTCATATATATAATGTATTTTAAATAAAATATGTAATTTAGAACAGATTATATAAAATCATTATCTCCACTTTGCAAATGAGGAAATTAAGGCACAGAGATGTTTAATAATTTGCTCAGGGTCAAAGGTCAGATGTTTAGTAAGTAGAGAGGCTGGGATTTGAAATTGGGCCCTCCCTCTGAACTATGCCAAAGACTGTGATCATAGCCACAACTGCTCCATAGGGCTTTTCTCTGTGTGTATAAAGAGGGAATGGAATTTATACATACTGTTTTATAACCTGTGTTTTGTTCATGTAACATACTATGAACCTCTTCTCACATCATTAGGTAATCACCTACGAGAGCACTTGGAAAAGAAGCATACTGACAAGTAAGAAATCCTGTAGTATAGCTGTTGCTAGCCCAAACAAAGAATGCTCTCTATTTTCTGACATGTATTCAAATCAAGCAAACATCACCCTCTTTAGGCAAACAGAGATTACCATAGCAAAACTGACCGATGATCTGACCAGTCCAATACCCTATTTCTGAAAATGTCCACTGATGACTATTTTAGTAGGAGACATAAAATCCCCCATAAGGTACCTAATTGTGTGATATGCTGCAGTAAGATGAAAATTTCCCCTTCATCCAGTTTCTCATCTTCTCCTGCCTAAAAGCTTTAGAGGGAATAGTCCTTGAAATTTTATCCTACTGAAACTAGTCATGTGTGAAGATGTTATTTTAACACACACATATATGCTCACATATGCACTATAAATACGAAGAAATGAGTTATTCCTGGCTAGCTTAAAAAATTCAGAAATTATTGTACCTACTTCTATAAATATATAATATACCAAGTGCACATACATAGTTAATCCATTATAAGAAAATATCTGCCGGGTAATGTATAACACCAGTGAAAGCAACAGGTAAACAGCATTCAATAAAATAATCCTTTCCTCCATTAACAATGGGGCGCCTGGGTGGCTCAGTTGGTTAAGCGACTGCCTTCGGCTCAGGTCATGATCCTGGAGTCCCTGGATCGAGTCCCGCATCGAGTCCCGCATCGGGCTCCCTGCTCGGTGGGGAGTCTGCTTTGCCCTCTGACCCTATCCCCTCTCATGTGTTCTCTCTCATTCTCTCTCTCTCAAAATAAATAAATAAAATCTTTAAAAAAAAAAAAAAAAGTCCTCCATTAACAATGTACCGTTAAAAAAAAAAAAAAAAAAGAGGAAGGGGGAGTGCAGAGGGGGAGGGAGAGAGAGAATCTTAAGTGGGTTCCACCCTGGTGCTGAGCCTACGGGGCTCGATCTCACAACCCTGAGATCATGACCTGAGCCGAAATCAAGAGCTGGCACTAAACTGATTGAACCACCCAGGTGCCCCTAAAAACACACTCCTTAAGGGAGGTAACCAAAGGGCAATTATTGAGTGGCAAAATTCACTGGGTGTGTTTCTCCACAGTGCAAATCAGAAAATCAATGCAATCATATATTTTATTTTGTTTTATATATACTGAAAGTCCCATCAACCACCCATACTATATTATATTTAGAATTTAATGTGGTTCTAAAAACATCACCAAGTATATTGGCATAGTAGCCAGGCAGACAGGGACATTTAAAGGGCTTAACAAAAAAAAAAAAAAAAAAAATCTTCTTTGAATTGTCTTTCTCTAATGAAAAAGGACATAAGAGACTGGTATCATCCACTTCCTATCTCTTGAAACACTTGCTCTTAGAGCCCTGAGCTGCCACGCAGAGACAGGCAGACAGACAGATACAAGGATATACAGATATAGATACACAGACATATGACATAAGACCCAAGAGCTTTGTGAGTTTGAATGAATAATTATCTTTGGCTGGACAGATTGCTAAAGATTTCATGGCGAGGAAGGCATCTATACTATTTCTAGCCCCATGCTTCTCCAGAATCTTTCACTTGTCTCTTGTTGCCATCCCCCCAAACAACAAGGATATTAGATGTAGTCTGTGCCCAAGGATTTGAATATAAGTAATTTTATCCAGTAGTGATGGGAACCATTGCCTAACCCTGGGGCTTTTCCCTGACCTAGTCAGCTACTAATTAATCATCCTTACCCTAATAGCACAGATCCATAGTTCCCTAAGAACACAGACCGTATTTTATGAACTTTATATTCCAGATGCCTAGCATGGTTCCTGGGACAGAGAAGATGTTCAATACATCTTTATTGGAACAGTGCCTGATACACAATAGGTCCTTGTTAAATGCTAGTTGGTGGAACATTTGGATGGATGAATGAATATGTTTAACCACTGACTGAGTTTCTCTAATGTTATCTTATATGTTTCAGTCTGGAATATGAACATTTTTAAAATTTATTTCATGGGAAGTGTCATAATACAACATTGTAGTTTTTACGCTAAAAATATACTCCGTGTATAAAGACAATTCAGTCACCATTTAAAGAAATAACACATGTTGGATACCCGTCAGTACTATTTATAAATTCTTCCTTGAGTAGGAAAAAAATGCTGTAACTGCTTCCAAATCAGCAAAGTAGACAGCCAGTAAATCCAAGAAACATGAAAATATTATATGTCTATAAGAACAACTAACCCTGAGTATTTATTTTAAAAACTGAAGATACAAAATAGAAAGGCACCCAATCAATTATCTTCTTCTTACTATTTTTTTGAAGTATTTTTTTTTTAAGATTTTATTTTTAAGTACACCCAACATGGGCCTTGAACTTACAACACTGAGATCAAGTGTCACATGCTCTAAGGACTGAGCCAGCCAAGCACCCCTTCCTCTTACTATTTTTAAGTGGCCCCAAGTAAGTAAGCACTGATGGAATTAATTCACCACAATTCTCCCCTGCTTGTGGCATCCTGTTTCCCCCTTAGGTAAGTGGAAGAGAAACTACTCCAGGAGGTTGGTTTCCTTATAAATCTGCAGATGATGAAATCTTGAGTCAATCATAATCTTGTTTCAGTTTGTCAGCTGAGGACATTAATACTTGTCATTCTCAGGACGCCCCTGGAGAGCAATACTTTCTAACACTTGCCCTGCAAACATGTTCTACTAGTACAAATTATATACTTTGTATCATTACCTAAGAGATGGACAGAACTGAAATCAGAAAGAGTAAACAAGGTCTACTTTCAATTTTCCAAACTTTCTTCCTATGAACTTTGAAATCAAAGTTAAGCATCTTACACTCAAGTACCTCTCTTGACCACAGTTGTTAATTAAGCACAAAATGTCCAATGGGCAATACAGTAGCGAGTGCTATATGTCAAATAAAAAACAAAAGGGATAAATTTCTTTTATAACAATGATACACAAGCTCTGGGGAGCCTAAAAGACTACATCAACTTATACAAATTCTCTGTCCTCAGGAGTCAATGAAATGTAGCACAATTACAGACAGCATTTTTCTATAAGTTTCATACTTGTGTACTATTTGAAAATGATCAAAATATAGAGAGATTGAATTATATACAAGGGTGGTTTTTTTTTTACTTCAACTGTAATTACATTTTTAGAATCTAATTAATATGTTAATGCAATCTTTTTAAAAGACACACAAAGCACTGTAGGATCTGCTTTCAAAAGTGTGCCCTGTGCCGAACGCAATGGCTATTGCCCTCAGTAGTGTAGGCTGAAGAAGTGCAACGGTTCAATCCATTGTTCTTTTCTGGAGTCTCAGAATAACCAGTAGTCGATTAGATTTGAAGGGAGAATGCAGAGTGCTTTAAAGGAAGCACGGTTAAAAAAAAAAAAAAAATTAACTAGAGGAAGCCCTATTCTGAAATTTCTTCTATAAATTATGCCCCTTCTGATCAGCATCAGACTAAAATTGGACTCCTGACAGAGGAGATCACACAGAAGGAGGTAATGCCAAAACGGATTTTATTGTCTTCCAGGTTGTTCAATTCCACAGTCTCCTATTCCTCACCAGCCCTGTCCTAGGAGAATTCACACTACTATGAATAATTTTTTTCAGAGTGCTTTGAATACCAGATGGTATATCAAAGTCGATGCTAAATTTTTCTTTTGAAACATAGGCTCATTGGGAATGCATTTTTTATTTCTAAAGTTACAACTTCACAATTACTAGGTGCCATTTGTATTGGTGCTGTCACATCCACCTAAGAAAGTTAAAAAAAAAGGGGCGGGGATAGTATTTTTTACAAGAGTTACGTGACTCATTTTTTTTTTTCCTTTTAAAGAGAAACCATTAACCTCCATGGCGGAAACTGTCCAGAATATGTTGTAAATAATCTATTATTTAAAAAATTCTTCCCACTGTTCCTCCTGATTGCCCTATCAAGTCATAGCAAGTGAAAAACTGAATGTGAGAACCTAACAGGGCCGAGTTGTGGGGAGTCAGCCCTACTCAGCCCTCTCTGTAGGTGCAATTCTTTCCGTCCTCTGTTGAACTGGCTCTTCTCAGACCACTGTTCAAGGCAGTGTTGACTGATATCTTTTTCCTCTGGAGATGAAAGAAGTCTCAATATAGCTGGGTTTAGTCCCACCTGCCCTGCCACTAAGCACTTCAGTGTAACTGCAGGTTGGGAAATGAATGCTTTCAGAGATTTCTTTGGAGTAGGCTGATTAAAACAGGTAGAGGACTGTGTACATTTCACAGGAGGGAGCTATCCAACCTCTTAAGAGAGTTTTTGTTTTGTATTTATACTGCTACTGAGGCAGCACATCTCAGGACTTAAAGGGTAATTGCACTAAGCATTTATGTAGCTGCAAGTCATTAGTGGATATAATGGAAAGAACAGGAAAGAAAGTCAAGTCAATCATCCATCTGACAGATATTTATGAGACCTGGTGTTGGGCCCATTTCCCCATTTGATGAGGGCACTGGATTTATAGATAAAGGCAGTGCCATGGGTAAGGTGGATACTGATTTCTGCAAGGCATTTAGTGAGCCCTTTGTAATGTCCTTGTGGACAGAATGAACAAAGGTGGGCTGCCTAATAGGGAGATTGATAGGAATGTCTGATAAATGTATGGCGTCACCAGGAAGGAGATCTGTAATGTCAGCCCTGGGGGCTCAGAGTTCAGTTCTTTCTTATTCACCATTTGTTATCCGTGCTTTTAATGAAGATACAAAGAGCCTCTTGATCAGCTTAGTGTAAAACTCTTTGGCTCTGGGTTTGAAACTCTGGGTTTGACACAAGTCTGGGATTTAAATTCTGCAAGCTTCTGTTTTCTCACAAGCAAAAAGAGCATAACAATCCTGACAATATTTCTCAGAATTTCTTTGAGAATGAAAGTAGATGCATGTTAGCATGAAGTAGGTCCTTAATACCCCGAAGTGTGTTCTATAGAACAAACCTGCACAGGACACAGAAAGACTAACTAATGTAGTTTATAGCAAGATCAAGATTTAAAATGATCCTGGCATATGGGAATAAGGGATACACAACTTTAAAAGGGATAAAGAGGTTGTTTAGTTGTTTGTAGCGTTCATGAGGGCCAGTCCATTTTTATCTGGCTTATCAGTATATTCCAAGCATCTATTACAGAGTTTGGTAGATTTCAAAAAAAAAAAAAAAATGTTCACTGAGTGACTGAATGAATAGGTCTATATTAAGGTGCAAAGTCATTTTATAAAGTGTTGGGAGTTACACACATGAGAAGACATACTCCTCTTTCAAGGTGATCGTGGTTTGGTGGGGAGAGAGACAAGTACAAGAATAATCACAGTGTGGTAAATGCTAAGTATATTAGGACTCCAGGAGCACACCAAAGAGGCACTTAATTGAGTTCTGGGAAGAATAGGACATGGGGCAGGTGGAATGGGATCTCTGAGTTGTGTAAAACGTGGTTGAATGACAAGAGAGTAGAGAGGGAAGGAAGGGGGTTTCAGGCAGAAGAAGCTGCATATGGTCCAGAGGTGAGAAAGAGCTTCAAGTGCTTAGGAAGCAGAAGTGAATTCTCTGGGATTATAATTGGAACTAAAATTCCACTTTAAGGTGGAAAAGTGATTTTAGGTTACACTGGAGAAGTAACAAGTCATGAAGAGCCTCAAACACTAAACTAAGGAGTTTGAAAAGTACTCACTAGACAAAGAAGAGTCCTTGAAGTCTTCTACTCCAGACGCTGACTGATTTTTGTTTCAGAAAGCTTACTCTTGCCACCATGAAGACATGGATTGGACATAAAGACCAATCAGGAGATTGATGTGGAAAAACAGGCAAGAAACGAGGAGGTCCTAAGTGAAAGAAGTTCGTGGGGCAACTGAATCATAAAAGTTAGGAGCAAGATCTAAATTGGTGACATACTTTTTTTTTTTTTAAAGATTTTATTTATTTATTTGACAGAGAGAGAGATAGCGAGAGCAGGAACACAAGCAGGGGGAGTGGGAGAGCGAGAAGCAGGCTTCCTGCCGAGCAGGGAGCCCGACGTGGGACTCGATCCCAGGACCCTGGGATCATGACCTGAGCTGAAGGCAGACGCTTAATGACTGAGCCACCCAGGCGCCCTGGTGACATACTTTTGTGAATCCTCAGACTATGGACCATGACACATGCAGATGCAGCAGATAGAACTGCTCTGTAAGTATGTGTACAACATGAAAAGATGATGGATGCTACCTTGAAAAACAACTCCAACCTTTAAAAGGTGAACTCATGAAGGAGCCTGAGGTGATGCAGTCAGAAGCACAAGGAAATGGAGGAGGAAGTTTTAGGAACTCAAAAGAGGGAAGAGCCTCTAGGAATCAACAGGGCTAGAAGTTGCAGACAGACTTAAATACATTCAGGATTTGGTACCCAGGAGATCATCAGCAACCCCACAGAGGCACATTTCAGCAGAATTTAGGCCAAAGGGGAAACCAGACTGTGGCACTTTCTGGAGTGAATTCAAAGTGAGGAAGCAAGAACGAGGGCAAACATCTCTTCTATGAAGCTTGACACAAACTCATGGAGAGATTTTAAACTATGGAAAGAGTTGGATGGGAATCTCCATCCAGAAAGGGGACCAGGCTGTCATTGGATCTCAATCCTATGTCATGGAGAAGGAACTGAAGGAGAGGCAGCTGCAGGAAATGTGGAATTTGGAAGTGAGACAAATCTTCCCCATGTCCAGGAGATAGCATTAGGAGAAAGAGAGCTGACTCATGCAAATGGACCTTAGCTCAATACAGAAAAAAACAAAACAAAAACAAAAAACTGCAGAATTAGAATTAGTGAACAACACAATGCTTATACTTGACCAGATTACAAACTTCTTGTCTTTGAAGTATTCAAGCAGAGCCTTGCTACGTTTGACAGGGTTGCACAGTAAGCACTCTAGCTGTTGATAAAAAGTTGGACTAGACAGTTTTAGATATGTCTCTTTGAACCCCTAAAATTAATCTTACTAAATTTGAAGGTATAAAACTTTTCCACCACATCTAATCTATTTAAAGACATACATTTCTGATATAGAAAGAGCTTTCTTCATGACTCTGAGATAGTTTTAAGATTATGCAATATCAAGTCACTAATTATGTTCCAATCACACTGGCTGAAATACATGAAAAAGCCTTTTGGAAATTCTTGCAAAGATCAAATGTCTAAGTCTTCTATTTATCTTTCTTTTTTTCTTAATTTTGAACTAATACCTGAAGGTGAGCATGTCTGTGTATTCAAGGATTATAGTTTTCTTACTGGATGGAGAAACTTAATCTCACAGATAATTATTTACATACTGATGGCAGACAGATAATTATCTCACAAATAACCATTTACATACTAATTAATAAGGCACTAGGAACTCTTTCTAAAGCCAAGTGCCTGGAAACAGAACTAAATTACATCCAAACACAAGATTTTATTCTGAAAGAGTGTGTACTCATACTCATCTCTCATTTCTTCTTTCTTGTTTTCTCACGCACACGTATACATACTTCACAAAATAAGGAAATAAGGTAAAATGTATTAATACATGAATGGAAAATGGATATGAATCATAACTACCTTCTCTAATGCCCCTTTATCAAATATGATAATGTTTTTATTAATCAAAAAATTTTTATGCATAAGGTAGTAAGTTCCTAAGTGAGTAGCCATCTATCACAAGCAGTGTCAGGCACAGAATAAATCCTCAAAAACTTAAGTTCCTTTCTCCAATAAGAGATTAAGTGCTTGATGTAGGACAAGGGGAATTTGGCCAAACGTGGAGAATAATTATATTGACTATTGTAATATTTAACTCTGCTACATTTGCAGACATATCAGGTAAGTAAAACTTCTAAGTAGAAACACTTAATTCAAGCCTAGCTACCACTGCTTCAAACATCAAACTCATAGAATAAGGTCATTTTTAGCCAGTGACCATAAATATCCTAATACCTGAGATAACCACGTTGAGAATAACAGTGTAAGAGCATGAAAAATATACCGAAAGGAAGGAAACTACTCAGAACTCATGTATGAGCAATTATTTCCTTAATATTCTTAAGGACAGTGCTCCTTAGTGCTCTATAAACTAGGTCTACTGTGACGGAAGTTAAAATGATTGCTTAGGGACCACCAGACCATATCCAAGTGGCTCCTTCACAGCTTGTACAATCGTTGGGCCTGCGCCAAGTGGCAAAGAAGATAGTCATAAGTAGGAGGGAGTTCAATTATTTGAACAGTCCCATGTGTATGTCCCATGGGTTTCTATTAGATTTGAAAGTTGCTTCTATTGTGAATCTAACGCTCCAAGTAGCTAACCAGGCAGAATGTTCTAAAATAGGCATAATGGTAGGCCAAACAGTCACATATTTCTCAATGTAATGGTTGCCGCTCTGCTCAGTACAGGAAAAAAAAAAATACAAAATTTAGATTTCTTATATATTTTTTGAGAGCAAAACTAAAAGTAGTTCATCTCACCATCTGTAAACTACTCTGCTACATTAATGTTTTTACTCAGCATAAGCCTGTTATGTTCCACTCAATTGTTAGTAACTATGGGTACATGTCAAATATACTTCATTCTACTAAGCAGCAATACTTAGAGAATGATACCTCTGTGCATCAGACATCCTGCAACAGATTCATTGAGGATTATCTGAAGTTTTTATATTTGCTTTTGCTCTGATGAAAAAACAACCCTAGGAGATAACTAATTACATGAAGTTATTATTAAAGTTACTTTAAAAATAAAATAATTAATATGTCCATGTGTTCATATGTACACACATTTATACATATTACTTTTAAGTTAAGCACTTAAATGTGTTCATACATCTCTGTAACCAGCACAGAGATAAGGGTATAATCCATAGGAAAAATAGAGAACTAAATACATGTCAAAGGAAAAACAGGGAACTTCTAAAATTCATATATCTATTCTTAAAGGTAACTTTTTTCACAGAAACATTATCATCCCAATGATAATGCTATCAAAATATCCAGAGAGAAGACATAAAATATATATAATTACTTCTGTTGAAGTAAAGGACAGAGTGAACAGCAAGGATTTGTAAGCTTTGGAATCCATACGCGTTACCAGGTGGAAAGAACCAAAGTAAAAGACACTCCGGAAAACAAACCAATGTAAATAAAAGCTCCTTGTGACAAGTAAATGCAGGCTGAAGGGTGCAATTGTATACTTCTTTTAAACGTCATGGAATCAAAATGTTAAGAGTTGAAGGGGATCATACAGATCATCCCTAGGTCAGTGGGGGCAACTTCAAACACCTCAGGAGCTGGTCAGGTAACAGGGGCAGGAGGGTAAAAGCTGAGATGCAATGGGGGTGTGGCCGAGTGGGAGTGCATGCTGCTCTGAAACAAGTGAACAGAAGAGAAATAAAAATAAAAACACTGCTCTGGGGCAGAATTAGCAAGTAGACCGCCTGATTTCCAACTCTGATCAAGTCCAACCACATCATTTTACAGGTAGATGGGCTCAGACTGGAGAGGCTCCTGACTTCCCCAAGCCCACACAACCAGTTAGTGGTGGAGCTAGACACTGACTACATTACTTCAATAGTTCAGCAGGAACCTGAGGAAACATTCTGTACCAGGCACCACTACATGCTAGACACGCATGAAGAATACAACGATCAGCACAGGCAAAAATGGTTTCCATCCTCCGCGGACTCTGGTTTGGAGGGTGACACAGGCGGGGGCGGAGCAAGATGGCGGAGGAGTAGGAGACCTGGATTTCGTCTGGTCTCAGGAATTCAGCTGGATAGGGATCAAACCATTCTGAACACCTACGAACTCAACAGGAGATCGAAGAAAAGAATAGCAGCAACTCTCTGAACAGAAAAGCGACCACTTTCTGGAAGGTAGAACCTGCGGAGAAGTGAATCCGAGGCGATATTCGGGAGGATAGACGGCGGGGGAGGGGGCCTCCGTCGGCCGCTTCTGGCAAGTGATAGAGCCACGGAGCACAAAATCGGAACTTTTAAAAGTCTGCTCCGCTGAGGGACATCACTCTGGTGGCTAAGCGGGGGGTGGAACCCTCCGGGACAGTGTGGTCTCAGGACCCTCGGGGTCACAGAAAGACCGGGGGTGCCTGAGTGTGGCAAAGCTCCCAGGTAACGGAGCAGGGAAGCCGGCTGCAGAGGCGGAGCCAAGGAGCAGGCTCTCAGCTCGGGGTTGCCATAAACCGTGATCCGTGGCACAGTCGGGCCCCTGCTCCTCCAGCAGGGACCCAACAAACGGCAGATCCGGGGAGACTCACCTTCCTCCCCTGGGAGGAGACGCGCGGGAGTGCACCGCAGGGATCTGCTGGGTTTGGAGACTCCACCCGGGGTCGGGTGCCAGAGATAGAAACGCGCGGTCACAGACCGGGTGAGCACAGAGTGCAGCGGGAGACCGGGGAGACGGGAGTGACTGACGGCTTTTCTCTGGGGGCTCACTGAGGAGCGGGGCCCCGAGTTCTCGGCTCCTCCGGGGCAGAGATTGGGAGGCCGCCATTTTCACTCTCCGCCTCCAAAGCTGTAGGGAAAGCTCGCAGGGAACAAAAGCTCCGGAGAGCAAACCCGAGCAGATTACTTAGCCGGGAGGGGGGAGGGCGGGGCAATTCCGCCTCCGGCAAAGACATTTGGAAACCACGGCAACAGGCCCCTCCCCAAAAGATCAGGGAGAACAGCCAGCCAAGACCAAGTTTACCGATCAATGAGAACGGCGGAACTCCAGCGCTAGGGGAATAATGCACATAGATTCCATGGCTTTTTTACCATGATTCTTTAGTCTTTCAAAGTTAATTTTTTTTAACTGTCTTTTTTTCTTTCTTTTTTTTTTAAATTTTTCTTTTTCCCTTTTTCAACCAACATCTTATCAATCCCTTTTTTTAAAAAACATTTTTATTTTTCATTTTTAGAGTCATATTCTATCCCTTCATAGTAGTTACCCGTATTTTTGGCATATATATATATAAGTTGTTCTCTCTTTAAAATTTTGAGATAGTTTCTTTTAACAGATTAAAATATACCCTAAATCTCTAGTGTATGGTTTTTTCTACTCCCCTGCCTGATCACATTCTCTCCCTTTTTTTTTTCTTTTTTCTTTTTTTAAATCCTCTTCTTTCTTTTTTCAAACAACTTCTTATCAATTCCTTTTAAAAAATTTTTAATAATTTCCATCTTTACAGTCATATTCCATCCCTTCATCATATCAACCCTTATTTTTGTACATATATGTTTTTCTTTCTTTAAAATTTTGGGAGGCACTTTCTTCTAAAAGACCAAAATACACCCCAAATCTAGTGTGTGGCACTGATCTATATGCCAGCCTGATCATATTTGATCACATTCTGGTTTTTCTTGTTGTTGTTGTTTTTGTTTTTTGTTTTTTGTTTTAAAGATTTTATTTATTTATTTGAGAGAGAGAGAGAATGAGAGAGAGCACATGAGGGGGGGGAGGGTCAGAGGGAGCAGACTCCCTGCCGAGCAGGGAGCCCGATGTGGGACTCGATCCAGGGACTCCAGGATCATGACCTGAGCCGAAGGCAGTCGTTTAACCAACTGAGCCACCCAGGCGCCCTGTTGTTGTTGTTTTGTTTTGTTTGTTTTTATCTTTATCTTTATCTTTTTCTTTTTTTTCTTTTTTTTTCTCTCTTTCCGTTTCTTTTTCCACTGCTCAGGTCTTTTCTGATTTGTTTAGAGTATATTTTCTGGGGACGTGGTTACTCTGCTAGCATTTTGTTCTCTCATTAATCTATTCTCCTCTGCACAAAATGACAAGATGGAAAAAATCACCTCAACAAAAAGAACAAGAGGTAGTACCGACTGCCAGGGACCTACTCAATACGAACATTAGTACGATGTCAGATCTAGAGTTCAGAATCATCACTTTAAAGATACTAGCCGGGCTTGAAAAAAATATGGAAGTTATTAGAGAAACCCTTTCTGGAGAAGTAAAAGAACTAAAATCTAACCAAGTAGAAATCAAAAAGGCTATTAATGAGGTGCAATCAAAAATGGGGGTGCTAACTGCTAGGATAAATGAGGCAGAAGAGAGAATCAGTAATATAGAAGACCAAATGATGGAAAATAATGAAGCTGAGAAAAAGAGAGATAAACAACTACTGGATCACGAGGGCAGAATTCGAGAGATAAGCGATACCATAAGACGAAACAACATTAGAATAATTGGGATCCCAGAAGAAGAAGAAAGAGAGAGAGGGGCAGAAGGTATATTGGAGCAAATTATAGCAGAGAACTTCCCTAATTTGGGGAAGGAAACAGGCATCAAAATCCAGGAAGCACAGAGAACCCCTCTCAAAATCAATAAAAATAGGTCAACACCCCGACATCTAATAGTAAAACTTATGAGTCTCATAGACAAAGAGAAAATCCTGAAAGCAGCTTGGGAGAAGAGATATGTAACCTACAATGGTAGAAACATTAGATTGGCAACAGACCTATCCACAGAGACCTGGCAGGCCAGAAAGGACTGGCAGGGTATATTCAGAGCACTAAATGAGAAAAATATGCAGCCAAGAATACTATATCCAGCTAGGCTGTCATTGAAAATTGAAGGAGAGATAAAAAGCTTCCAGGACAAACAAAAACTAAAGGAATTTGCAAACACAAAACCAGCCCTACAAGAAATCTTGAAAGGGGTCCTCTAAGCAAAGAGAGACCCTAAAAGCAACATAGACCAGAAAGGAACACAGACAATATACAGTAACAGTCACCTTACAGGCAATACAATGGCACTAAATTCCTATCTTTCAATAGTTACCCTGAATGTAAATGGGCTCAATGCCCCAATCAAAAGACACAGGCTATCAGACTGGATTAAAAAACAAGACCCATCGATATGCTGTCCGCAAGAGACTCATTTTAGACCCAAAGACACCCCCAGATTGAAAGTGAGGGGGTGGAAAACCATTTACCATGCTAACGGACACCAAAAGAAAGCTGGGGTGGCAATCCTTATATCAGACAAATTAGATTTTAAACCAAAGACTGTAATAAGAGATGAGGAAGGACACTATATCCTACTTAAAGGGTCTATCCAACAAGAAGATCTAACAATTGTAAATCTCTATGCCCCTAACATGGGAGCAGCCAATTATATAAGGCAATTAATAACAAAAGCAAAGAAACACATCGACAACAATACAATAATAGTGGGGGACTTTAACACCCCCCTCACTGAAATGGACAGATCGTCTAAGCAAAAGATCAACAAGGAAATAAAGACTTTAAATGACACACTGGACCAAATGGACTTCACAGACATATTCAGAACATTCCATCCCAAAGCAACGGAATACACATTCTTCTCTAGTCCCCATGGAACACTCTCCAGAATAGATCACATCCTAGGCCATAAATCAGGTCTCAACCGGTACCAAAAGATTGGGATCATTCCCTGCCTATTTTCAGACCACAATGCTTTGAAACTAGAACTTAATCACAAGAGGAAAGTCGGAAAGAACTCAAATACATGGAGGCTAAAGAGCATCCTACTGAAGAATGAATGGGTCAACCAGGAAATTAAAGAAGAATTAAAAAAATACATGGAAACCAATGAAAATGAAAACACAACTATTCAAAATCTTTGGGATGCAGCAAAGGCAGTCCTAAGAGGAAAGTATATAGCAATACAAGCCTTTCTCAAGAAACAAGAAAGGTCTCAAGTACACAACCTAACCCTACACCTAAAGGAGCTGGAGAAAGAACAGCAAATAAAGCCTAAACCCAGCAGGAGAAGAGAAATAATAAAGATCAGAGCAGAAATCAATGAAATAGAAACTAAAAGAACAGTAGAACAGATCAACGAAACTAGGAGCTGGTTCTTTGAAAGAATTAACAAGATGGATAAACCCCTGGCCAGACTTATCAAAAAGAAAAGAGAAATGACCCAAATCAACAAAATCATGAATGAAAGAGGAGAGATCACAACCAACACCAAAGAAATACAAACAATTATAAGAACATATTATGAGCAACTCTATGCCAGCAAATTAGATAACCTGGAAGAAATGGATGGAGGGTGACACAGGCAATTAAACAAGCACTTACAAAACTGAGACTAGTGCTGCAATGAGGAAGTTCAAGGTACTGTGGGGACACGCTGGAGGGGCACTCAACCCAAGAGTCTCTTCAGGCATCTGTGTGTTAGCAACATGACTAAGAGGAGAAGGAACCAGACAAAAGCTGCAGAGGAAGGAATGGAAGTAGGGTTCATGGGGAAAGTGTCTTTCAAGACTTTTATTGGTTCTCTCAGTGCTGAGTTAGCACATTCTTTTCCAGACATTATAGTAATACTCCATAAACTTACCCATTTTTAATGAAGGCCTTTCTCTTGTAGCTTTAAAATTGTATGGTGCTACAGGAATCTACAGAATACTTTCTATAAACAAAGCACCATGTTAGATGCTAGGAATAGAGAACAAGTCAGGCTAGTGCCTTCCTTCAAGGACTGGCAGTCTAACTGGGAGACAAGGCATCTACCCCAGTATCTGTACTGAAAAATAGCATGTTAATCTCATGAAATAGTGACAGTGTAATTGAAACTGCCAGAATGAGTAATAAAGATAATGAATACAAAAGGATCTGACACATTATTTTGGGAACGGTAACTGGAACACATTTTTAGGAACTTTGACATTAATTTTTCCCTTATTTTTCCTTCAAAAGGAGTTAATACAATTGTTTTATAAAGGCTTTCCTCTCAGGGCACCCGAGTGGCTTGGTCGGTTAAGTGTCCAACTGTTGGTTTTGGCTTAGTTCATGATCTCAGGGATGTGAGATTGAGCCCCACATCAGGCTCTGGGCTGAGCTTGGAGTCTACTTGAGACTCTCTCCCTCTCCCTCTGCTCCTCCCCGCTCCTCTCTCTCTCTCTCAAATACACAAATAAAATTAAAAAAAAAAAAAGGCTTTCCCCTTATGTGATAGTGGAACCCCCACCTTTCCTAGCTGTCACTACCATATATAAAGTATCAGTATATTTGTAGCAACTGAAAGTAGTTGAGAAATCTTTGATTGCCATAACGTATTAGTGTATTTTCAGCATTTGAAAGCAATTGAGAAAACTTTGATTAATTAATGAGTTATTTTAATGCTCAGAATTCAAGCAAATTAAACAACAAAGATTGATGGAGGCAATTTCCTTACTACTAAGGAAGATATAATTTATTCTTGTGAGACAAAAAACTCTTTAAAAAAACACAGAAAATATATGAATGATTGCCACACTTTCTGTTTTAGCTATGCATGTCTAGTGCTGTTCATATTTTTGGGTTATATTTCATTTTGTCTGAAATATTTCAACAGCAGTACAGAAGAGTCATTAGAATTCGTTTTGGTCAATTTTTCACAGATACACCAATTCTATAACATCATCACTGCCACTTAACACTAATGGGCACAGATTATGTGTCAGACACTGTTCAAATTGGTTAACCTCTATCTCATTTAGTCCTCACAACTCTACAGGGTAGATGCTCTTGTCATCACCACTTTACGGAAGAGAATTCAAACACCATGCTATAATTCCCTGAACTCACACAACTAATAAGAGAGTCAGGATTCACCCTAGAAGTGTGACCCAAGAGGACACAGTCTTATCCTCTACAAGATAGCGGTATCCAACAACCTGTTGTGGGGGGATAAGGCTGAATGTTCTGGTAATAAGGTCTTTTGTGGGCATTCAAGATATTTGGTATTAGTTAAAATCTATCAAGAATGATGAGAAACAGGGCGCCTGGGTGGCTCAGTTGGTTAAGCGACTGCCTTCGGCTCAGATCATGATCCTGGAGTCCCAGGATCGAGTCCCACATCGGGCTCCCTGCTCGGCAGGGAGTCTGCTTCTCCCTCTGACCCTCCCCCCTCTCATGTTCTCTGTCTCTCATTCTCTCTCTCGCAAATAAATAAAATCTTAAAAAAAAAAAAAAAAAAGAATGATGAGAAACATACTGTACCTACTGAAATTTCTAAATGGGGAAAAGAAGGAAATACATGTTTTGTGCTTTTACCTGCTTCTTCCCAAGTTCAGTGCTAGTGACCACTCAGAAGGAACTGATCACTAAAAAAATGCACTTTCTGAATATTGTTCCCTCTCCCATGGCCTGACACCAGAAAAATGGTCCTTATCTGCTGGTAAAGATAGTCAACCATGTGGCAAAACGTAAAATAGTGCAAGGCTAAAAAACTAAGGGTTAAAATATAAAATGACTTAATATACAGAAACAACCAGTACCTTTAGGCAGAAGTTTCGGAGATATGCCACCAAAAGCACAAGTGACAAAAGAAAAAATAGATACATTGGACTTAATCAAAATTAAAAGCTATATTGAGTTTCAAAGAACATCATCAAGAAAGTAAAAAGGTAACTCACAGAAAGCAATATGCAAATCATATATCCGAAAAGGAACTCACATCAAGAATATATGAAGACCCATCTTAAAGTACAATAAAAATATATATAGTGAAGTACAATAAAAAAAAATACCCCAATTTAAAAATGGTCTAAGGATTTGAAGAGACATTTCTCCAAAAAGACATATAAGTGGCTAACAAGCATATGAAAAGATGCCCAATATCATTAGTAATTAAAAAAATGCAACTCAAAACCATGAGATACTACTTTATCCCCAGTAGGATGGCTAAAACTAAAAAGACGACAAGTGTTAGCAAGGACATAAAGAAATTGGTACCCTCATACGTTACTGGTGGGATTATAAAATGGTGCAGCTATTTTGGAAAACAATTTAGCGATTCTCCAAAATATTAAACACAGAGTTACTATATGACCTAACAATTCCATTCCTAAGTATGTACCCAAGAGAAATTAAAATGTCTGTCCATATACAAAACTGTACATGAATATTCACAGTGACAATAGTCATAATAGCCAGGAAGTGGAAACCACCCTAATACCAATAAACTGATGAACGGATAAATAAAATGGTGTATTTATACAATGGAATATTATTCAGCAATAAAAACGAATGAAATGTGGATGCGTGGTACAAGATGGATGAACTCTGAAACATCACACTGAGTGAAAGAAGCTAGTCATAAAAGACCACATATTACGTGCTTCCGTTTGTGTAAAATGTCCAGAATAGACAAATCTATAGAGACAGAACATAGATTAGCAGTTGCCTAGGCCTGGTGGGTTAGGGAGAGGAGGATGGGGATTGACTTTAATCGGTATAGAGCCCTGTGAATATACTAAAAACCACTTAAAACTGTACACTTCAAATGGATGGATTTTATGATAGAGGAATGATATCTCAGTAAAGCTGTTTTTAAAAAATAATGAGCAGGTTTCTTCAAAAGTTGATTCTGCAAAAAAATTCTCTCTCAGTGTTAGTAAATTCATTTTTAGCATGATGTGCATAAATATAAACCATCTTGACATCTTTGTTGTTTTTCCAGGAGAAGTGAACTGATTTCTAAAGATCATGCACAGGACACACTAACACCCCTTGGGAAGTTAAAGCGTTGTCCTGGGTAAAAGATGTCCTTGTCGGGTGCCTGGGTGGCTCAGTTGGTTAAGCGACTGCCATCGGCTCAGGTCATGATCCCAGGGTCCTGGGATCGAGCCCCGCATCGGGCTCCCTGCCTGGCGGGAAGCCTGCTTCTCCCTTTCCCATTCTCCCTGCTTGTGTTCCCTCTCTGGCTGTCTCTCTCTCTGTCAAATAAATAAATAAAATCTTAAAAAAAAAATTCACCTCCTATCTTACTATAGAGTTGTGATTAGGAGCAGATAAAATGCCGGACATACCCAGAGACAGCTGAAACTTTTGGATATCCTCAGTTAACAATTTTCAGGGTAGAAAAGAATACATTGGGCGCCTGGGTGGCTCAGTTGGTTGGGCGACTGCCTTCGGCTCAGGTCATGATCCTGGAGTCCCAGGATCGAGTCCCGCATCGGGCTCGCTGCTCAGCGGGGGGTCTGCTTCTCCCTCTGACCCTCTTCCCTCTTGTGCTGTCTCTCATTCTCTCTCTCAAATAAATAAATAAAATCTTTAAAAAAAAAAAAAGATGTCCTTGTCTTCTCAGTCACAGAGCCACTGTCAAAAATTTGTAGTCCTAGCTCACCTGAGTCATTGCTGAACAAGGCAGACATAATTTGAGAAGCTCCACTGCCAGTAGCAAATAAGGTCTACATGCAGCCTCGGTGTCCTAGATACTCGAGTACACCTAAGGTATCTATATCCCAAATAAGCCATAACTTTCTCTCTGTTGTCTCAGCACCAGGGCTCCTCACCCCACACTCTTTCCCAAATATGGTAAATCTTTGGTTTCCTAAGAAACCTTTACTTTGGCCTTTACTAAAATTTACTTCAGGATACCTGAAGATATTTCTCTACTTGGAGCTGGATCCTTGACCTGAACTTAATTTCGGGGACACTCACACTCTCCTTAGTTCTTATCATCCCTCCCCTGAACCTGGACATATGGCTGAGCTCTTAGCTACTTCACAAATTTCTCTTACAGAAAAGGATTGGTCTCCCAGGACCATGACACAGCCCTGCTATGCACCACTATCTGCTCATCATCACCACTGAAATATGCCTGCCAAGGTTAGACGAATGGAAGGACAACCAGGGGCTTAAAAGAGGTTTTTTAAGGAAAAAATAGCCTTTTGGATAATTGATTGTTGATTTCCAATGTTAAAACCACAGCATGTATTCATCAGATCTTTGTTGGCTTTGAACATCATTGATGACTCACTACATTTGCTCTCCAAGATGCAAATCATACTGTCTGCTGTTCTTCTCTCCAAGATTTGCAAATATTTGAAATTACTCAGGAAGGTGTTGAATTATTCTTGCCAAATGGCAACCTACAAACCTTAGGTATGAAGGAAGTATGCATTAATTTTATGTGTGATGACCCTGGATATTCCTAAATACATTTGTTAGGACCAACCAGTCATGACAGAGACAGAAAAATCACTTATTTCGATCAATATGACCTTCAAAAAGCAGAATCAAGGTAACAATAATCTAGAGTTGCTGAAAGTCACAGAAAATTATTTCATGATCACGGGAACATAGCAGCACATGTGAAATACTAAGGGAAGATCATGCTTAAGTTTACTAATGATAGAATTTACCTAGTTTTAATTCCTTACCGTAGCTATATCCATGCATATAAACAAAATTAAACTATCAATCATCTGCTACTTAATAAAACCAATGGCAATAATTCAGATATATAGATATGAGGTTAAAAGAAGTGAAGGCATCCAGAAAGCTATGTAGAGCAATGAAAATTCCTTATAAAAATTTCAGGGAGCAGAGATTTGGGGTATATTTATCTTGAAAGAAAAACAAGTATTCCATTTTCTGGGTAAGCTTCTACTATCAACACCTGCCAGGAATTACTGAACAAAAGTTATTTTCTACTCTTCTCTCTCATCTTTCTCATCCTTATAGGATCCTTAGGGGGCATCTTTGATCCTACAATCCTTTATCTCCCAGTGTTATCATTTATGTCTCCATTATTCACAGTTTCAATATATTATGCCAATCCATTCTCAACTAGGAGTGAAAATGCTGCAGAGAGAATATGGATTAACAACTTTTAATGTTACTATTTAGGTTTGCCTGTATTTAAAACGCTCTTAGCTTACTTTATATAACTTAAACTTGTATAGCTTATTCCTGATTAATTCTCGAGACCAATTTAGTTCCTGGAAACTGTGTGCTCTAAATCACTCAAAAAAGTTTAATTTGTTAAAACCAAGACTGACTCAATATGGCTTTTCTAAAAATGTCACTTTCTTAAATCTGTGAAAAAAACTCACGAGTGGACCTTCTGCTTTGGGGAGTTACCAGGGGTCCCAACAGTTTTCAGCTCTAGCTTTTGTAACATTTTTAATACAGATGAGTTACGAAGGCTTTACTAAAAGTATTTCAGGATACCCAAAGATAATTTTAGTGATTCCAACATAAATAAGATGATTAATGCTTATTAGTCCCAAATACTTATCCTCCCTGCTCAAAACAAACAAAACCAGTCACATTCTATCTTCACTGATTTTCTATTGATTTAAACAAGAATTCTTTTTTTTTTAAAGATTTTATTTATTTATTTGAGACAGAGAGAATGAGAGACAGAGAGCATGAGAGGGAGGACGGTCAGAGGGAGAAGCAGACTCCCTGCCGAGCAGGGAGCCCGATGCGGGACTCGATCCTGGGACTCCAGGATCATGACCTGAGCCGAAGGCAGTCGCTTACCCAACTGAGCCACCCAGGCGCCCTTAAACAAGAATTCTTAACCTGGGTTTCTTGTGGACTTTGGGAGATATAAAAACCTTTAAAAGTATATGCAAAAATTCGCATTTTGTGATTGCAAAGGGATCATAGCTTTGACCTGATTTTAAAAAAGTTTTTTTTTTCTTTCCGTTCTTTCTTCCGTTATTTCTTTCTTTTCTTTCTTTCTCTCTCTCTTTTTCTTTCTTTCTTTCTTTTAAAACCTCAATATATTAAGAACCACTGGCTTAAAAGAACACAAGAAGACATTCTGTAGGGAGAAAAAAAGTACTCAATGAAAATAATTTTTCTTGCAGGGGGCTTTCTCACCTTTGTCCTTATCAGGGCACATTATATCTTCCCTGAGAAAAAATTCTAAGGAATTTGGAACAGCATAGCTGCTGCAAATGTGGATGTACTTAGCTTTAGTTTTACTGTACAACTGACTGCCGAAGATTATCAAATACAAGCAATATTACATGCAATTATTTCTAAAATACCTACTAAAGTCATCTAGCAGCTTTTCATTGTGTCTGTACCCATCTCTTAAGAACTAGGATATGGTTCTCCACATCGAGGCTTCAGGAAGACATAGAAAAATAATAAATATTATTGTAAAAAACAGATGTCATTGAGGGAGAGTTCATAACATCACAGGAATGATTGCTGAAGTTGCAGTGTGATTCTATGTGAACCCCAGAGAAGAAATAAATCATTCAGAACTTAGTCACTGCTTCCATATGCATAGTCATTTCCCTGTAACTGATACAAATGTCTCTGGGAGAAATACAATATGTCAGGAGTATTTCTGACTGACCTACACTCAACTAGCAATTACTCAAAGGTTAGTGAGAGGAAAGAACTACCATCAACTCCTGCTATTTATAAGGAATTAGTTAGAAAGAGGGAAAAAAATTAATGACTTCTAACCATATGGGATCATATACTAAGACTTCATGATGTTTTCTTAGATGTCTACTTTAATGTAAACACAATTTTCTTAAGCATGCTAGGCATAGACAAACTTATGGCTATAGAAAAAAAATCCTTCCATTTTGTTGAAGGAGTTATTGCAGAAATAAAGCAAAAAAACTGGGGTTTCTCACAAAGCTTTGTGTTGTATATATTAAGTGCTACAATTCTAGAATTTTTGCATTTATTTTTCATGTAAATTCTTAATGCCAATACACTATACATTTATATAAAATAAAAGCTCCCTCTAGTGGCTAGAGAATGACTATTTTAGCTCAATTTTAGATTTGAAGAGCTTACCCCACACCAGCCTTATGGTTTATTTATTAACAATTCTCAAACTTTGTGGTCTCAGAACATTTTCTTTATGTATATTATATCTATCACTATTTACTATATTAGGAATCAAAACTGAGATTTCAGAAAATATTAATTCACTTAAAAATAATAAACCCATTAAATGTTAATGTAAATAACATTTTTATAAAGATAATTACACATTCAAAAAAACTGTATGAAGAGATATGCTGTTTTACATTTTTACAAATTATATATGTAATATATAAAAAATTTTTATGAATATATATTTGTGATATTGTAATAAAAATTGTAAAAATATTTATATTTTATATACATTTAATATATATAATATATATATATGTATATACATGTTACTCCTTCCCATTCCAACTACATTATCCATAAGGCCTAACATAGCATTCTCAGATAATTCTGGGTATCTACCTTTAATACTACACCAAAACTTGACAAGCAATAGTTTCTTAAAGGTTAGTTGCATTGTGGAATCTGAAACCTTATCAATGAACTTTTGTACTCTCCTACAAAAAAACAGGTCTGTGTTTCACTCTGAATGTCCTGGGTCCTTTTACCAAGGATACCAAGCATAAATTTTAACATTACATGCTGGTCTTTTGGAAAATATTGCACTGAATTCTGTAGATCTTCCAAATGTTGACATAGTTCATTGTCAAAAAATCACCATCCATTTCATCAGAAAAGTCTTTACCAGTTGGGAAGCTGTCACACTAATAGCAGCATATACAAGTTTTCCAGTACTTTTATTTCAAAGTTTGAATTTTTTTTCATTGGCTGGAAGTATTGTCAATTGTTTCTTTGAAGTGGCAGGCTAATCTAATCTTGTTGGTTTTTAAGAAAATGGCTATGAAATACCCAAATACGAATAACAGCAGTTTGTCTGACATTCTTTCAAATACACTTGATGTTCTGTGGAAAATGTGGCTGGTTTAGCAAATCCACATGAGATTTTCCTCAAGACAACCTTTGTACTTTGATATGCAGCAGAAGGGCTTTATGCATACTTCCCATTTCACCGTACAAGCGATTAAAGAGACCATACTCAAGCATTGAGATTTAATATAACTAATAATTTTGACTGCTTCATCAAGGACATTCCTAAGTAAAGCTGCCTCCCCCTCTTCCTCTCTTAATGTGCATATGTGGCAGTGGAGAATAGTTGGGTGGTGCTGCCCTGATGTGTGGTGAAGCTTCAGAAGTATTACTCACCACTGACTCTTGCACCATCAATATGAATGTCAATACAGTGAAAAGAACAAGGAACACCTTCATATTATGGCAAGTTTTGACCTCAGAGACTCCCTGACAGTGACTTGAGGATCCCAGGAGTCCACCGATCACAGCTTGGGAGCCAGGGTTTATATGATACAGGGGACTATAATGTTGGAATGGAGAGATCAGCTGGTTGGCTTACTGAATTCACAGAAATAAACATTTAAGCTTAGGGAAGTCAAAGTGATTCAGTCAGGGCCACACAGTTCCTATGCAATTCCTGCTGCATTTTGTCTCTAAGAAGGGACTTTAAATTCTGAGATTCTCAGTCTAAATACATTTCTTAAACAATTATGACTCTTAACAAATATTCAACACACCCCCTCCATTTTCTTTAAGGGTGAAATTTTTACTTTAGCATTTTTTTTTCTTTTGGTTCATTCAGGGACTGTTTAAGGAAAAACTTCTGTCCTGAATAGTATATGGATTTTCCAGAGGCAGAGTTTTATCATGAAATTACAAACGGTGTACAGTTTTGACCTAGAATAAATCTCAGGGCTAAGTCTGTATTACAACATTATTGAAACATACTGGTGTTTTAGTGCCTGACATGATGTTTATAATAATTTTTCAACAGAGTGTTCTGTTTCTATATTCTAGCTGTGAACTGTTATCCATCAATATGATTAGAGACTAAAAAACATTCTCAACATTTCACAGGTTAGGGAAAAAAAGGAGATACGTATAGAGTGCTCTATTAGACACAGGTGTAGTTGCTATATAAACAGCTGTATTTGAGAGATGCTATTTGAATACCCAAGTTAAACTAGTGGTAGACTATTAAGTCCTTTATAATCCAGGTATCCAATGAGTTTAATACACTAAAGTGAGAAATGTAGGAAATCCTACCTATTGCTGATTTAACTAAGCATCTCAATCACCAAGAGAAGCTCTAAGTGCTAAATACCTATCCCCTACTTAAGGAACACACATGAGAACATAAGATTGCTTCTTCGGGTCTATTTCCATTTCAACATATCCTTATTCCTCTTGAAATTCCGTTCTGACCAGCACAGTATTGGCAGTAGCAGCATCTGGTGGAGGCTCATGGGGGAAATTCACGTAACTGCATTAACAAGAGCAGCATGAGCATCTTATTATATTCTTGTCAAGCAAGGCCTCCCCCATCATTAGTAGAGAAAATGTGGATTGGAGCTCCTTTACTGTTGATAGAGAAGGCCCACAGCCTTTGTTGTCAAACTGCAGTTTCCAGACTCTGTGGGCACTAAGAGTAAAACCCAAACTTTGACTCCTGAACTCTTACTATACTACGGTCCATGAGATTACCCAGGGTAGGTGTGCTAGGACATCCTCTGGGTCATTACTCATTATACCAGTGGAATAATATATAAAAAAAAAATTTCTCTCTTGTGAGAACAACACAGGATGCCACATTCAAAATAATGTCTATCACACGTACCCTTACATTTTGTGTGTGTGTGTTCTATTTTACATTTTTTTTCACATAGTAATCTATTGAAAATTACATAGGCATTTCTATGAACTATCATAAAACTTCTTATAAGTGTCTAACAATTTTATAGTATTAAAATGTAATATAGAAACTAGGATAAAAATTGGATTCATTGATGTTGGTCTAAAATAAGTTTTTGGAGAACAATGATAAAAAAATAATTTTGATATTGAAGTCTGTAAAGTAATGCATAACATATGCCATTTCTACTTTGACTTTATCTCAATGTAAAGGTAAGGGGTGGAAATAATTTGCATTTAAATTTAAAAAGCAGATGAATTGGCATTTACTAGTGGGATGTGATTTGCTTTCTTTTAATAGATAATAAAATATTGATAGCAACATATCTAAGAAAATTTGGAATACTATTTTAATTAATACCAATGTGAGATGAATTCAAATTTATTTTCAAAGATATTCTTATTTACCAATTTCATATTGGCTTTCATTGAAATGGTTTGAGATTTCTGACTATATCAGTATATACCATATTACTCTAATTTATAACATAGTCATTACTCCATGTGCAATATTAAGACTGATGTCAAACATTTAATGAGTTGAATCATATAATGAACTTAGAAATGATTGCCTTAGAAAGCAGATACATTAATTTGGAAAGAAAATTTTTATACATTGACATTGCTTGCAGAGAGGAAATAATTAACAAAATATTCTTTATTCCAAGAATAATGTAGAAAAAATGATCATAGTAAATGCCTATTACAAATTTTAAATTTTGAAAATTTATGTAGTAATAAACATAGGAATATCTTAAAAGTACACTGAATTTTCAAAAATTCTATTTAAAGCATGAGTCTCTTACTATTCTTGTCCTTGTTTGACTCACCTGCCTCACAGGAAATAATCCAGTGAACTGAACATTTAAATGTAAGTACAGGAGATTATAGCTTTTTCACTGTTGACTAGAGCTATAACTCTGTGCAATGCCTCAGAGCCTCTGAACTGCCCCAGAACACGGTCCCAGGAGGAGGCAAGACCCAGGGAAGGAGAAGTGAGTGAACAAAATGGTTGGTGAGGTGCTTCTCTGACAGCTCCCCACATATGACAAAACCCTTATCTGTACAGAGACATTCCTGCTCCCCAAGAGTTGAGACACAGCTGACCTTGATAACCAAATGTTCTCAGACAGACAGGTGTGAAACCAGTAAAGGGCGATCTTCCCTTCGGACTGGGAATCATGTTAACAGGCAAGTAGGAGGCAGAAAGGAGAACCAACCCCACAAAGCATTGTTCTTTAATGTGCAGTTAATTTAACAGTTAAGTCAACTAACTTGCAGAAAGTAAGAAACTTGCTCCACCTTGTTCAGTTTGGAAGCTAGTAGGTCTAGCTTAGGCATGATGGTGTATGAATTGTAAAGTAACAAAGGAGTACTTTTAGTCGGGGTGGCTGGAGGTGGTGACATGTGAGATGGAACAGAAGCAGATTACAGTGAAGTTCTCTGCTTGCATCTCAGTTTCTGAGTCAACTGAATTCTTCTGCATGATGATCCTCAAGCTAGTTTCTTCTCCAGTTCTCTTCTTCCTCTTTTACTTTTTTAAAAAGATAATTTGCTCACAACAACAAATGCCATCTCACATGTTCATATACCATCATGCCTAAGCTAGACCTACTGGCTTCCAACTGAACAAGATGGAGCAAGTTTCTTACTTTCTGCAAGTTAGTTGACTCACCTGTTAAATAGGAAACCTAATTAATGGCTTATAGATTTGGGGCAATGATTGAAGATGATAAATTATGTTTCCACATTCTCTGGCCATGGCTAGCAAGCAAAAATTAGTGCTACTCTTTTTGTTGCCACTATTATTATTGGCTACAGGAGGGTTTGCAACCCAAAGGACCTGAACAGAGGATTACAATGGTATGTCTCCAGATATAATCAGCTCACTGTTATTTTCATGACTCGATTTATGTTGTACATGGTATTTCCCTCCCTCAGTCACTGGCACCCACCATTCTACTATTTCTATGAAACTGACTACTCTAAGAACCTTATATTAATGGAATCATACAGTATTTCCTCTTTTTACTGGCTTCTTTTCCCTTAGTGTACCGTCCTCAAGGTTCACCCATGTTGTAGCATGTAACGGGCTTTCCCTGCTTTATACGTTTGAATGTGAATAATCCTACATTATATGTATGTACCACATTTTCTTTATTCATCTGCCCATGAACCCTGGGTTCTTTCCACCTCTTGCTTACTGTGGATAATGCTGCTATAAACATGGATATGCAAAAAAAAAAAATACAATAAAAATAAATTGCAGTTAATGTCACACTTACCGGGGATATAGTTAACATTACAGAAGACAGAGTCCCACATCCAGAGATTCAGATTTAGAAAAGGTAAGGCCAAGGAAGCTGGCTCTTTACTATAAACCTAGGGGGTGTTGTTGAAGATGGTTTTGGTGACCACGCTAAAGAAACCCTTTCAGAGAGTACATACAAGCACCAGAGGACATGAAATCCCTAAAAAGGGCGGTATGCTAAAAATAACTGAAACCTGTAATAAAGTACAAACAGAGTTATCCAAGACATAGATTTAAGCGGTAATAGGTTACAACCTCTTACAATTTGGATATTTATTTGTCAATAAAGCTCATCGATAATACTTTTTCCATTATACCCACCCAATGCAGTGAATTAAATAGTAACCTCAGGTTAAAAATATTGAAATAGCCTTTTATGTTAAACATTTTCATTTTTTATACGAGACCTAAAACACTGAAAAATACCGTCCTACATTTGTCTTTGGGCCAAAATTGTTTCACATTTTGAGCAGAGAATTAAGTTTGTACTAAATATTGCCTGCCAGGGCTCTTTTCCAATTTCTACTTCATAAACATAAAGGATATCTAAAGAAAAAGATCTTCTCCATACTTATTTATACTTTTGAACATGCCTTTCATCAAGGTCTTAAGGGTAATGTGCAGAGAACAAGACCGATGAGTCAATGGAATATGGCAATGAACTTGTCTCCTCTCACATATCACAGCAGAAAGGAAACAGTGAGGCCATAATGGAATGGCAGGGAAAAATATTAAAGTCATAGTTTCTACAGAAGACTTAGATTTAAATCCAAGCTAACATTCTTATATCTAAAATATCTTCCAACTTTTAAATTCCCAGGCAGGTGTCAAGCTGCCCCAGGTGCTTAGTACAACATCTGTTCTATAATAACTGCTCAATAAATGAAGGAACTATCTGCCTTCTGTATACTAATGGTCAGTGAGACGTAGTTGTATAAGAAGAAGTTTGGAACCCTAGATTTCCACCCTCCCAGGGAGCTAAGAAATCAAACAATTAAGCCTAAAGTTACTTAAGGACTCTAGAGTAAGGAACTCCTCCTAGAATGGCATTTTAAGCTGTCAAATTCAGTTGTATTATAAAAGGCAGAAACTTTAAAAATGCCTTTTGTGGAAGAGACTATTTTCTTTCCTCACCAAAGTTTTTTTCTCTCCTCCTAGGCACCCAGGAAATCTTTTTTTTTTTTTTTCCTAGCCCACTTCCATTTAAATAGGGTCTTGTATACAATAAAGAGTTGTTGAATATATGTTCATTTAATGATATTATATTCCCCACAATTTTCAATGATAGGAATGTTTGATGAATTTTTCATCTATTTCTACATATATAAGTTCATTTAAGGCCTCAAAATCACCATGAAAAATAAATAGTTTGGCAACTTTCTGGTTTTAGTTCCAGTTGTACATGCAGTAGGTTGAATATGCTAATTATCACTGAAGTCATCAGGATTAAATGTTCAGGCTCAAGAAATACATTAAATAAACAAAGAAACACAACAACCAATTTTATTCATTGAAATAAATACTACCTTATAAAACAGACAAGAATGCAAAATCATACATACCAGGCTGTTAATCACAGCAGTGTTTATAATAACAAAAATCAAAAAGCTATAGAGAAATAGTTAACCAAGATATAGAACTTTCAAATAATAAAATCTTATACAATTCTAATCTTCATTTACTAAGACGTAAAGGGATCTGTAATGTCTTAAGGAAAACAATGATATCTAGACTATGTTTCTATTTTGATCTTTGTGGTTCTATGTAACACCAATGTGTTAAGACTGGTTACTTCTGACTAGAAGAACTATCGTTTATTTGAATTATTCTTTATGTTTTTCTATAATTTCCCTTTTTTTATAAATAAACTTATGTTTCTATTATAATATCTAAAAACAAAGCTATTTTAAAAATTGCTACCACTGGAAAAAAAAAACCTTAAGCAAAATATTTTTCTATGGTCATTACTGAATCAATGAATAATTTACTAGGTATTTCATCATGTAAGTACTTTTACTTTCAATTCAGCATTCTGGTTTGAAAATTTGTAGTATTTTCATTTTGCAACTTGAGTAATAGCCTCCATTAACACATAATCTGCTACTTTTATATTCACCTTTCTAATGAGGAAGGGTTCTACATAGAACATTTTTGTCTTTTCCCCCCTCTAGCTGAATTTGAGCCAAACTAATATCTAGAAAAATACTGAATTCCTCAATAATAGCTGGGTCTCTGTTAATAGGTTTTTTTAATCTATTTTAGTAATCTCTACACCCAACATGGGGCTCAAACTCACAATCCCAAGATGAAGTCACATACTCCTCCAACTGGGCCAGCCAGGAGCCCCTCTTGTTAACATGTTTACAAACTAACATTATCTAATGGAACCTCTGGCAAAAAAAATGTAAGAATAATGGAGAAGAGTCTTAACTTTTAACAGAAAGTTAATGTAAACTATTTTCAAGTTAAAAACAGATACTTGTCAGGGCACCTGGGTGGCTCAGTCGGTTAAGGGTCTGCCTTCGGCTCAGGTCATGATCCCGGGGTCCTGAGATCGAGCCCCACATTGGGCTCCCTGCTCAGCGGGGAGTCTGCTTCTCCCTCCCCCTCTGCCTCTCCCCTGCTCATGCTCTCTCTCTCGCTTGCTCTTTCTCTCTCTAGTAAATAAATACAAACAAACAGATATTTGTCTTCAAGTTTCAACAAATGTGCTAAAACAACCAGATAGCCAAGTTGGGGAGAAAGGAAAAGAACCTTGATTTGTACCTCACACCATACACAAAATACATTTAGGATTTAGATCTAAATTAAAAATGTAAGAGATTTATAAATATAAAAGCTAAAATTATGAAATTTCTACAATAAAACACAGGACAAGATCCCTGAGACAAAGATTTCTTAGACCAGACACAATATATACAAAATTTAAAAAATAAAATTGATAAATTGGACTGTCAAAATTAGAATTTCTGGTCTTCAAAAGATATCATTAAGAAAATAAGAAGGCAAGCCACAGACTGGAAGAAAATATTGTTAATATATGTAATGATAAATGACCTATATCCAGAAGGAAAAAAAGAAAAAAGAAGAAAAAAATCTTAACACTAAATAATGAGAAAATCAACCACTTAAAAATGGCCAAAAGAACTCATTTCATCAAATAAGATATACTCACAGCCAATAAACACATGAAAAAATGCTCAACATAAGTCATCAGGGAAATGAAATTTAAAACCATAGTGAGAGACCACTTAACAGTCATTAAACTGTAAGGCCAAACGTTAAAAAAAAAAAAAGCTGGCAATACTAACCCTTAATGAAGATGTGATAGAACAACTGCAACTCTCCTATGTTTCTGACGGGAGTGCAACCATGCTGGAAAACAGGTTGGCAGTCTTATAAAATTAACCATATACTGACCATGGTGTCAATTCCATTTCTAGGTATTATTTACCCATGATAAATAAAAATATATCCACAAACAGACCTGTACAAAAATGTTTATAACATATTTATTTATAATAACCCTATAAACTGGAAACAACCCAAATGTCCAACAAAAGATGAATGGAAAAACACAGTTGTGGTATATCCATACAACAGACTACTCAGCAATAAAAAGAAATGAGCTGATATACCCAGCAAGCTGGATGAATTTTTTTAATTATGTCGAGCAAATATGGATTGTATGATTTCATTTATATGAAGTTCTAGAACAGGCAACACTAATCAATAGTGGTAAAAATCAGATTAGTAGCTTGCTGGGGAGAAGGTGACAGGGATAACCTACCAAGGTACATGGGGGGACTTGCTAGGAAGATGGAAAAAAATGCTCAATATGTTCATTGTGGTGGTGGTTAAATGAGTCCATAGATTTGTCAAAACTCACCAAATGTACACTTAAAATGCATGCATTTTATTGTATGTGAATTATGTATCAATCAAGAAATTTAAAATAGATGTACGGCTATGAAGATTAGAAATAAGAGAATTCTTTAGACGAGTGGTTTATAAGCTGTAGCTTGCATCAAAATTACCTGGAAGGGAATTGCTAGATCCTACCCCAAGTTTCTGACTCAGTAGGTCAGGGGTGATGCCCCAGGAATGTGCATTTCTACCAAGTTCTCAGGGGATGCTGACATTGCCCCTCCAAGGCAGAGTTGGGGAATGACTGCCTTAGAGGCAGACAAAAATGATCCCTAAATTGAGTCAATTGGATAGGTCAATTTCAGCAAGATGGCCTTGCTGCAGTTAGATACAGAGCAATTTTACCAGATTAAGTCCATACGTACGTGTCTCAACTTAATGGGAATAAAATTTAGTATTTTGAGTAATTTCCTGGAAAAATAAAATGAGCTTTTTATTTGCTTTCATGGGTCCCAGGAGTCCCTGGAAATTCATAGAGTTGGCAAATCCTCTGAAATTCAACACAAATTTTTTGTGTGCATGCTTTTTTTTTCCCTAGAGAGAAGACAAAGTTTTCATCAAATTTTCAAGTGAATACATTGATCAAAAAGATTAAGATACACTAAAGTAATTCTGTGAGTATCCTTTCCATTTTTAATTTTCATATACATGAATTTTCTTCAAAGAAAAACAGTAAGTGAACATGAAAGCTTATAATTTAATTTTTTTTTATTTTTGCTGAGCACTCATAAATTTTAGATTGAAGGCTTGGCATAGATATTATGTAGGTCACTAACAGTGAAGAGGAATGAATAAGTGCTCACCATTGAAAAGTAATGAGCACAGAAAGAGCTAAGAGTTGCAAGACATTCTAGAAGTGTAATTTTTACAAGTAAGATTAAAATTAAGATATTGTTAATTTTGTGTTATTATACTTCACCTTTCCCCACTTTTTGGTTTCAGTGTAATTAAAACAATAAATAATCATGCAAAATTAGTAACTATACTATGTGACTCGGACAATATATGAATAGATCATTTGTAGATATAAGAGTATTTTTATTTGTGCGTATAAATTTTCATGTGTAGAATATGCAAACATGGTTAGGATTATTTCCTACCTATTTTGCATTCTGTAAAAGTGTTAATGGAACTGCCACAAATAATATTATAATACGGCACAGCTCTCTATTCATTGTCCACTACAACTCCCTTTATCCCCTGCGAATATAAAAGAGATATATTTTCAGTCTTCCACCTATCCTAGACACACATTCAGGGGGTTGATTTAGTTTCTCAATAAGCTATCAGAAACCTTGTTACATTCAATTATTTTCATAAAATAGAAAAAAATTGCAAACAATCATAGAGCTTAGCCATCAACAGATTTAGTAAACTTATTTAGTATTCATATTTCACAATAAATATGTCAAACAGCCTCTACAAATATGTGGTCCACTGACTGATACTCTGTGACTCAGAAGTGCAGAGAAAACAATTTGATTGTAAAATATTATGACCACTACTAATTCTTTCATACTGTTTTATGAAAAGGTCTGACTTTTCTTTTTCTGCATGCTTTTCAACAGGTTAGACTTAGACATGCCCATGGTCTAGGTAACGTAGGGACACTAAGCTCTTTGGGAGACAAAAAAACTTAACTCTTATTTGAACTTTGTTTTCTCCCCCATTTTTAAATCTCTGCATAAAATCACCTTACAGAATATTATTTTCTCTCTCTTCTTGTCTGAGCTGTTGCTAACAGCTTTTAATTTGGGAGGTCTATCTTTGAGTTTTCTGCGCCTCACTGGTTTCAGCTCAATTGTTTCTCTAGCCAGCAGAGCATTTCATTTCTCCTGAAGGTCACTGCCGGCTGCCAAGGCTTTGAAAACATACCATCTTTTCATTCATGCTGCAATCTAACCCTGCAGTGCCATCAAGAGAAATGGAAGCAGGCATGGGACTTTTTTCTATCAATAATTATTGAATTTATTGTTATATAAAGTGAGTTAGGCTATCAGTGCACAAGGACCTTCCATAACTCCACCTTTTCTTCAAGGCAACAGAAATTATTTTTTGTATTTTAGTGGTTTGCCTGTCTACAGGTAATTATTTGTATAAATTATACCATAATGTCATCTGCTTTTGGAAGTAACTCTTCCAACCATATCGCTACCAGTTGCAATAAACCAATGATGCAGGAAGCAGCCCCGATCTAAGGACACTCATAAAATGAACACCACATTGGCCATCTGTTGGAGGAGGGATGCCATTAAATGCAATGTGGGCCTGGAACGCATCCAGTATTGTTTATTCTGTCACATATCAGATGAGCACTGAAATCAAATTGATGATTTTTTAATTCCAAGGGGATAAGGAATGTAGAGAAGAGAGAGATGATTCCAGATATATCCAAAAGTATTCAAGTGACAACTTGATTCAAAAAGGAAAAAAAGTAATAAAAGTAGATGATCTCAGAGCAAGAGTAATCCACATTATACATGCCAAATATTTATATTATTTGGCTAACAGAAACTCACTATAAATATTACTTATGTGTTCTATAGTTAATGCTGCTAGAAAAAGTAAAGCCCTCCTAGATGAACAAGGTCATGGAATCATCACCACAAATTATTTCTACGCTTTTAATGGCAAGAATTTTTTTAATATTTTAGATAATATAAAAAATGTATTAGATTACTTTATATGCTAATATTTTAGATTAGTTTATAAGAAAAAGTTGATACCGTGACTCATGAGTTGCTGGGGTTTTTGTTTGTTTATTTAGTTCCAATGCAATGAAGTTGTTGCACAGCAGTTACACAGCTAGTTTGAGGAATACAATGAGATTTTTCTTGTAAAAGCAAGTTATTCCAGTGTGTTTTAATGGGAAATTCACTGAAGTCTGATCCAAAGATCTGGTTTAACATCTTAGATTTTCCAATTATTAGTGAGGTTACTTTGTGCAAGTAATTTAATTTCCCTGATTCGTGGTTTCTTTAAAATGTAGAAATAACAAATGAGGAATTTATGCCCAATATCCCTGTAAAAGCTAATGCATTCTAAGAATGTAAATAATTTTATTTTCATTTTGGTAATCTTGGAGGAATGCCCTTAGAATCTGTCTTGTTCTTATGTAGAAGTGACCTCTCCCTCTCCAGTAATCTCTTCCTCCTGCATTACTCACAAGAATAATCTTTAACACATTTGGAGTAAACTGAAGCACGTAGTTCCAGTTACTGATCTCCCTCCAGAATGAAACTGATAACGGAAATGCAAAGGAATTCTAAAATCATCTTAAAACCACAATTAGAAAAACACTGTTTCTTCAGGGTTTGGGGCAATACCTATGGATATGATATCTGAATAGTATAAAATGATGTTTTTGATTATTCCAGGTATAATGGAAAAGACATTTCATGCATCCACCTGTTCATTTAACAGATATTCACCGAGTACCTATAGGGGTAGATTATGCATCTACCTACTTGGGACCAAAAGTGACATGATGCCTGTCCTTACACAGCTTGTTTTATTTGGAGAATGACACCAACATAGGTCAACCAAAACATTCACAAGTTGTCCAAAGGCTATGAAGGAACCACAGAGTAATAATGAGGGCTGTAGGAGGGCTGGAGGGTGGGGGAATTAGAATTAAAAATTAGAATACCGTAATAGAAGAAGTAAGTTTTTCTCCACTGCAAAGTCTGAACTATCAGCTCTTACACATATAACTGGAGAGAGCTAAACCCACTGCCGTGAGAGCAGATGCCACTCAAGCTCCCCTACCCTGACCTGCCAAGGCTCATTAATCTCCACCATTTAACACCTCACTATCTGTGGCTCCCCATCCTGGAGAGTAAACTACATTCTGTCCACTTCATGGCTGGCCCATAATATAAGGTGGCCAATTAGGAAAAAATGCAAGGCGTACACTAGCCAAAAGCATTGTGCCTATTTTCTGAGCAAAAACTCTTAGCAATGCTTTACTCAACTTCAATCTCATTGATTTCAAAATCCGTGTGCATTGCTTTTATAATTTATCTATCTACTCATCACTGCATTGTTCAAATTTTTAGTTTTTTTTCCCTCGCTCTCTCATTCTCAGGAATCTAATCTCAGACTCTTTAAGCAGATTAAAAAAAATAAGTGCCTGACAATAAATAACTGTCGTGGGCAAAATTTTAATAGTAAAATATAGGTCACTGAATCTCCCCACCGAGTCTGCACATCATTATTTCCTGTTTCTATACCCAAATCCATTCTCTTGAGTGGTTTTCCTCTAGCTCTGCATAACTTACTAATCCTACCGATCTGCCTCTTGGAGGTTACACCATAAGCTTAGAGCATCCAGCATCTTAGTTACAAGTAAGAGCTCTGGCGTCAGCCGACCGGGTTCAAATGCCCACTTGACCTCTTATTACCTGTGGCATGTTGGGCAAGTAAATGAACCACTTGGGGAAATAGAAGCACTTACCTCATCAAGTTGTTATGAGGATTTAGCTAATATGTAAATCACTCAGCATCATGCTTGGACCCAGCAAGTGCTCAGTATCTGTTAGCTATTATAACTCCATAATCTTTTTCTAGGAATGACTAAAACATCACTTTTATCAGTTCCTATCAACCCAAGGAGGAACAAGATTTAGGCATTTCCTATTATCTTGACAGTCTTTTTGTTTTGCTTTGTTATACTTGCAACCTAAATCAGTGACCATCCACAATATATATTTCAAATATGCATCTAATTTTGTTTATGCACCTTCTATTAAATGTGATACATGTATATTTGTATATCTCTAAAGATGTTATATATTCCAAGTTCTTAGAGAAAGTGAGAACTCAATCTGTTTAATTTTCTTAAACTTAATACATTTCTTCTGGATTATTCAATTTGCATGCACCATTATGCAACACTTGTGAGTTAGAGCAACTCCTCTCCTTTGAGTTCAAAGATGTTAACTGCTGGGAGCGATTCTATAGACAAATAATGCTTAAGAGAATGATCTCTACCTTCAAGTTTTTTTGTAAATTTGACTCATAGTATAGCCTCTGGTTACCAGCTGTCACCACTATTTTCAAAGTCTACCCATGGTTATGCCCATGTTGATGTTTTCTGAAGGCCACTTCAAAAGCCTTAGTTAAAAAACAATGTCATTTGCTTATTTTTTATTCTATTTTTTCTCTTTTTAAGTACCCTGAATATAAATACCATTAATATCATTAATGTCATTCTTTCAGAGAGTGTACATCCTCCTTCTATACTTAAAAACTATATTGGAAATCATTACATATTTTTATTTTTATTAAATTTATCTCATTCTTTCTTTTGGTTGAATAGTATTCTATTGTATGAATATAGCTTAATTTATTTTATCAGTTCTTCCTGGTGGAAATGTAAGTTTTTCCAGCCTTTGTTACTACAAACAATATTGCAATAAACATACTTCAGTTCCTTTGCACACCTGTATGTCGGTAAGTACCTGATTCTAATTTTTTGTTAATGGCTCCGCCACTATCCCAGTCAGGTTGAGAATCTTATTATCTCTTTGACCCTTCATCATAATAGATGGCAATCGGATTCAATCAGTTCTTTATCGCATCCAGTCTTTTATTAGAAAGGAAGAAATGGTGGTGGTGATAATAATAATAATAATAATAATAATAATAACAACAACTAACAGAACTTGTTCTTAACTACACAAAAGACATTCCCTAGAAAATCTTATAAAAATTGCTGGTGATGGGAAGGTACTTTGTAGGCAACTGCATTGTTCTTGGGACTTTATATGCATTATCTTTAATTCACACAGTTAGATAGGTTTTATTATGCCCATTTTTCAGATGAGAAAACTGAGGCTCGGGTCAAATTAGGAATGTGACCACGGTTATAAAGTACTAAGGCTAGGCTATGTACCTGGTTTCTCTTAATTCCTACACGTATACTCTGCCCTCAAATCTATGTCTCTGTAATGCACGATACCAGTCTTTATATGCTGATCGATTATATCTCTAAATCTTTCTGAATCTATTCAGTGCCCACCATGATCTCACTAGTCCAGGAAGACTACCGAACTAGCCTCCTATGGGGTCGTCCCGCCTTGCATTACTTCCCTCAAATTTATCCTGCCCACCCCTTGCCGATAACCTCATTCCAATGTAATTTGATTATATCATAAGATTACTCTTTCAGTCCAGTACTTATGCTTCCTCAGCATCTGGACCCATTTCCCTTGTCTCTCCCTGATACCTACCCTGCTGCGGCAGCAATCTCAGGGTGCAGGGACGCTCTAACTAGGTATTCATGAAGTGAGGGAGGACACAGAGGAGGCACGGAGCTGATAAGCCTCCCAGTCCCTTATCTCATGTTCAACAGAATAGTTTTATTTTCATCTGCTTTATGTGCAGGGGAAAGGGGTCACGTAATATTTTATTTGAAAAAAAAATCCAACAACATTCTAATAGTGAAAAACAAAATAGAAAATTATTAATATTGTGGAAATACCAGCTCCATTAGGACAGGAAGGTTTTTCTCTCGGGCACTGCAGCGTTCTCATTGCCCAGAACAGTGCCTAGAAAGTAGTCAATAAGCATTTGTTGAAGGAATGAATAGATGTATGAATTTAATTAGCTTTGGCTCCACAGATGTATTAACAGAAACTTTGGGCAAGTTACCCAACTGCTATAAGCCTCTTTTTTTCCCCTCCTGAGACACATTCCGCTCCCACCCAGTAGCATTTTGGAGACTGAAAATGTAAAGTACCCAACACAGAAACTGCAACAGCTGACCTCTGCACTTATTACTCTCTCTAGGTCAAAATCTATTTGCTGTTTCATAAATATACCTGGAATTTCCTGTTTTCCTTTAAAGTTTTTCTTCATCAGAGCCACTAAAGGCTTTTCCCAGAGTTTTTCTCAATTAACCCAGCATCTGACTACTTACTTGATTGTTTGGCATTTAGCTATTTCCTGTAGTGATAGGAGGTAGAGAAAAACAAGGCTAGCCTGGTACTTGTTGGTCACGTAATTATTTAATAAATTTGTGACTTACTAGAACAGTCTTTCAGATTATTAAAATCAGACTTAAACAAATGAAAAAGACACTTTTTTCTTGCAGTCACTATTGAATTTACTTTCTCTATGCCATTTAGATTAATGTAATAAAACTTTTTTTCATTTATACAGTGTTTGATAGTACATAGACTATTCCCTGATTGCATGTGCAATTCTTATTAGTAATAGAATTGTTAGCCATTCCAAAATTTCTAGTGGATGTTGCTTGCCGTTTCAAAATTTCTATCACCAAAGTCAGAGAAGGAAAGCTCTCCATACCTGCAAATGTATTTCCTGTGCAACCAAAAAATAAATGTGGTTTTAAAGTAGCAACATAATGTGTCTTTGGGAATGTGTATGTATTTTCAACTTGCTTTATCCAACCCTCAAAATGAATTAATCTATGGTAGTCAACTGGTTTTAAAGCAACTTAACCTTAATTTTAAGACCATACTAAAAGTATTGTCTGCATAACCTTCCCTAATCAAGTCTGAAAAAGACAGATGGGCCTGCTTTTTCCTTGCACTGTGTTTATAGTTACAATCTACTTTTGCTCATATAACACATTAAAAAAATCAGCCGCAGAACTGACATCAGAGAAAATGATTCCAAATTCTAAATATATATTCTAAATTCAAAAGGCAACAGTGAAGCATATAAATACCCTGTTGATAATGACTCAAATCCATTTTAGCAAAAGTAATAAATGTGAAGAAACCTATTTGTGAAAGGACAGGAATCCTTGAGGTCATTTCTGTAGAAGCTGCTAAGATAGCCCTTAAGAAAATTCCTTGCAGACATTTCTCTTCTTGCCTTCTATAGTTCTCAATCTCTCTGAAGGTTTTTTGGTTGTTTTTTGTTTTGTTTTTACTTACCCACTAAAAAGACTAGATATCCTGTAGTTTTGAGAAATGGCAAGCATTTATATCTAATGCCATAGACAGTATTAAGCTTCCCAAATATTTGCTGCCCCTTCCTGGGGGAGAGCTGTATTTCTTTGCCTCATTCATGCCAGAGTCGGCCACAGGAATCACTTTAGCTAATAACATGAATACAAGGGACTTGTGTCACTTCCAGCGGCATGCTTTTAGAGCCAACATGTCTTCCACAGTGATCTCTTTTCCCTGCCCTAAAAAATCAGCAATGGTACTCATAGATGGTGTTCTGACAGCCCGGGTCCCAGAGTGCAGATCCCTTGGAGCAGAGCCCTCCAACCTACAATGGAAATGTGGTGGGAGGGAAAAATGAATGTTCAAGGTGTGAAATTGCTGCGATCAGGTCCTTTGTTACCTCAGCACAACCTAGCCTATTGCTGACTAACACATGCGGATAAGAAGTCATACACCAGAATGAAGGGGAGCTCTTTTACCTACAAGGTGCAAGGGGAAAAAAAACCCCATAAAGCAGGATTGTTGTTGGGATTAGAGAAAAAAACATATTTAATGATACATAATTATGAAGGGGTTAAGGACCTCCATTTGGGTGATTACTAAGTGTGTAAAGGGGGATACAGGTAAAATCATTCAACAGTTAGTAAGTACCAATAGAATAGGAATACTTAAATTTTACCTTCAGAAATCAAAGCATTTTTCATTGTAACCTGTAGTGGGTAATATGACTGGCGGCAGGGGTCATGAATTTATGAAATCAGATAGAAAGGAGTTCAATTCCTATCTCTACCTCTTCCTAGCTGCTCAACTCTGACCCATTTAATTTAAAGTGATATTCCCATTCTATAAAACGGAATATGGAAGACCTTTTTGGGTTATTGTGAAGGTGTAACAGAGAATGCATGTTAAGAGTCTAACATAGGACGTGGCATACACTGGCTGCTAGATCAACACAAATCTTATTGCTTCTGTATATTTAGTTGACACAATGAATAGAAAGCTAATGTATACAAAATTATCCAGAGTCCAAAGCTATGGGTGGGCCTCGGGTGAACTAAGGAGAACTGGTTTCAGGCTTTGGACCTTAATTTGAGACAGAAGATATTTTCAAAGATTCTCAGGAGAACAAGACAATTTCAACATTAGGGCCAAAGAGATCTAGAAGGCTGTTTTGAAGGGATGCTGAGTCAAGAGGTGAGATTTAACAAAGACATACAGAGAAGACTCCAGCAGGAGCACTGGGGGGCACTGACTTCTTCCTGTCCTTTCTTAGCTCCTGAGGGTGTGAGATTTGAAAAGAGGAAGAACAAGGAATTTATATGAGATAAAGCCCACCTAACCGAAGATTACTGTGCATTGCTATAGTCATTACTGCACATAATGTGCCTTCTTGAAATGGTCCCCTTTAGACAACAGCTGCCAGGTATCACTGACACCCAGTAAAATTCCTGGGTGAGAAAAACCAAAAAGCTTCTAAGATTCTGGATCAGGTGAAGAGAGTTATACTTGTGTTCCCATGAATGTCTTTTCTGAAAACTTTCATTTCTAACTTGGCCCTGGAGGGGCAAGTGGTTCTTAACATGGGTAGGTTTCTGGTTTCAGCTCATCACTTTTATTCATCATTTACACATGGCTTTTGACATTCAATCACAGTACAATAGAACAAAATCCTTGGACCTAAAACATTATGATGCAACATTAGTTTGATGGCTCTGACTCCAAGTTTTAAAAAATGAACACCCTCCCCCGCAAATTATTTAATCATTATGTAGGCTAAGATTTATTCTCCTGAGTTTCTTACAGATATTTGCCCATCAAGATAAATTCCCTTAGAAAAAGAACCAGGGTATTTCATGGAAAACTATATTTTGTGCATTTTAGGCATCACTTGTCAGTTATTGATTTGTTTTTATGTCCTTTACCTTCTCCAGCCAAAGCCTATTCCAAATGTTGAGACAACTGGATGCACAAAGTCTATCAGTAGTCTCTTGGTATGGTCACATTCTGAAAGAAGACTTTTGGTCAACATATTCAAATGTATTCAGATGGACCAGGAATAGATCTGCGCACTTGAGCAAACCCCTGTTATAGCCTCCTTTCACTTATACCAGTCTGTGGGTTCACCACTCATGCTTTCTAGTGATTCCAATTGAGGATAATGTGTCTTACCCAACTTAAGGGGCATTATAGCACAGGACAACTTCAGTGATATGGCTAGTCAATGAAGTACTGTGAAACTAGGAAATGATTGTTATACATTCAGGAAATGTCCACACCGGGTCCCAGTGTAGAGAAAGGAACATTTAAACAAAGATTTTAAAAAACGCTTTGGGTTGCTTTGCAGTAGGAAATGAACCTTGAATGCATCAGCCTCATCTCCCACTTTCTGAACGAATGGTTTACTAAATTTAGCATCTGTAAATGACTTATGAATCCACTGCAGGAGATATGGCTTGCAGCAAAAAGGATTCTACAAGTCAACTTGATGGGGTTAGTTATCTAGGCACAATTGATCAAGGGTTAAAATAAGAACCTATTTAAACCACAAAGTAACCTAGGCTTTGTAACAAAGGCTGTCCCAATTTAAAACTGTGTACCCTAGATCAATTTTGATAGAAATTAGAGGACCTGGTTCAACAATATGGTGGGACAGAAACATGATGAAAGTGTTATTTCTTTGTAAAGTGGGTTGGGTTTGGAGGATGGTTTCATTAGGAGTTAGCCGAGAAGGTAGATTTTGCTTAAGGCTGTTGTGCATGTGAAATACACACAGAGAGATGGAGAGAAGTGTCTCAAGAAGTTCTGCTGCATCTCAAGATTCAAACTGCTTGTTTACTATTTTGGCTGTCAAAGTAGTATTTCTTTGACTCAGTGTCAGGCATGTTTCAAGACAAAAAGAAGAAAAAAACAATGAAAATGAAATGAAAAGAAAAAAAAAGCCCACTCAGCTTTAAGCAGGTATATAAGGCCCCTATAGGCTTTACTCAAGTAATTTTCCATTTAGAGCTTCTAGACTGAGTTCATGGTTGACCTCCTAAGGGAAGTACTTTCTTACTCCTTTCCCTCATAGTCTCTTCTTTGTTCCTCTACTCTTCTTTAATATGTCCCATAACTATGATTTCATTCAACAAGTATTTATTGAGCACTTACTATGTGCCAGGCAACACTCTGGCATACTTAGGGTACATCGGTGAACAAAAATTCTTGTTCTCCATGGAGTTTACATTCTAGTTGGTAGGAGGGAAGAAATGACAATGCATTAGTCCTTATTTAATTGTAATGTAAGAATTCCCTTTCTCACCTGACTCCATGAAGCCTGAGGACTGTTTTGTTCACCTCTATGGCACACAGTATGCTCTCAAGAAGTATCTGCCTAATGACTGAATATGGAATTCTGAGTAACAACAATATTAAAAGTCAAAGATGTTCTTAAAAGAGAATATTTGCACCTTCATTCCTCAGTACTAATTTATGAACTAGCGCAGCAATTAGAGCAGATGCGTAGTAGAGTTTCCAATTTTATAGATCTAATTTTGGGAAGTTTTATAGTTGAAACATTGAGTTGTCAAACATACGCAATTTCAATGATCACAATGCTTCTTTTCAGTCCATGTCCTTGAATCCTATAAACTATTTTCAGTGAATAATTTTCTATTCTTGGTTGGTTTCTAAAGCACAAAATAAAAATAAACCTCTATTCTTAATAGGATTTAAATGCCAATGTATTACAAGATTCAGTAGGGCTTTAAATATAGGATGTTAGTGAAGTTTTGCAGTTTAATAATCAAAATAACTCTTCATAGGTCTCAACTAAATGCTCACTTACATATTTATATCTAGTATCCATACCAATGCTGTTTCTTAGAATTTACTTTTTGCAAAAGCTCCTTGAAACAGAGATATACTCCTAAATTTTTTTTTCTTCTTTTAAATACCTTTGCTAGTTAGAATAAGCAGTGTTAGTTAACAAAGATGGTATAGTGCCCAGTCTGGGGATGTGAACTCAGTCTGTGGTCACAGTGTACTTGTGCATATTGATAAGTATCAAACTAGTGGGTTGGCCCCATTCTTTGTGCAATCTCCACTGTTTACCTTGCTGCAGACTGTCTTGTTCTTGCTGCAGCCCCCTTGTTCTTTAGCTCCTGTCCACTAGAGGGTGAGTGGGAGAGAGGAGGAAAAACAAAGAAGGTTAAGTTTGGGAAGTCTGCTGACCAGTTTAAGGATGGAAGTTTTTTTGAGGATCAATTTAGGATTCCTTGATTCATATTCATTTTGCCTCTTATTGCCATGGATACATAAGCTTTTAGGAATATAGCATTTATAGTGGCAAGTTACAAGATGGCAGTATATTATACTGAGTCTATTTTTACAACATAAAAAATAAATGCTGTCCAGATAACTTAAAGCAGCATTGTGGAAACATACTAGGGCCATCTCATAAAAACACGTTCCAGACATGCAACATCATTCTTCTTACTTCAGACTTGGGACCTCCAGTAACTGTTTCAGAATTGGGTCCCACAAATGGGAGAAAATATATTAAGTTCTGGGACAGGTTTCTGCTGATAATGCCACAATAAGCGGATCTGTTTACATGTCCTGAGTAAAATATTTAAATAATGAAAACAGCAAATGTCACTGAAGTCAAGAAGCGCTAGTGTTGGTGCTCTCCACGGTCCTTCCTACTCCATGAGGAGCAGCTAGCTCTCCCCTGCAGACTGGTGAGGTCAGGAAGGCAGCATCAAAGGAAATACTGACCACCTATTGTGATGTTTGGAGTCTCACCCTTCTAAGTTTTTTTTTTTTTTTTTAAAGATTTTATTTATTTATTTGACAGAGAGAGACACAGCGAAAGAAGGAACACAAGCAGGGGGAGTGGTAGAGGGAGAAGCAGGCTTCCCGTGGAGCAGGGAGCCCGATGTGGGGGCTGGATCCCAGGACCCTGGGATCATGACCTGAGCCGAAGGCAGACGCTTAAGGACTGAGCCACCCAAGCGCCCCTCACCCTTCTAAGTTCTTAGTAAGAATTCCAGGTGAGAGCAAGACCGGGAAGTGGCAGAGAAATAACAGGGGCAGTAAAAGATAAAGGACAAGCCTATATGATCAGAAGGAATGGATAGAACGTACAATCAACTTTAAAATCCAGAGTGTATATTAAATCTGAAATTTGACCGCATATACTTTTCAAATACTCTACAAGCTAGAGTTGTGTATCGGGTTAAGAAGAAAAGAAAGAAACACAACAGTGTCTTTTTTTTTTTTTTAAAGATTTTATTTATTTATTTGAGACAGAGAGAATGAGAGACAGAGAGCAGGAGAGGGAGGAGGGTCAGAGGGAGAAGCAGACTCCCCGCCGAGCAAGGAGCCCAATGTGGGACTCGATCCAGGGACTCCAGGATCATGACCTGAGCCGAAGGCAGTCGCTTAACCAACTGAGCCACCCAGGCGCCCAACAGTGTCTTAATGTAATCCAGAAATTACTAATTTACATGGGTTAATTGTATTTCTATCTCTGACATCCAAACACCTTCGCCCCACCCCCTGCCCCAGCCCCAGACATACACACAGACTCAGACACAAAAACAATGACACACAATTCCAGACTGGGAGCCAGTGGTTGGCACTGGACTACTCCTTATTCCTTGTATAACCTGCCTGGTTTTTTGTTGTTTTTTTTAAACCACTTTTACAGTTGCTGTTTTTCTTTCTTTTTGTAACCATAGACACTCCCACGTAGCACCAGCTCAATTCCAGCCAAACTGTGTGTGTGTATTTTTAAATAAAGAAAACAGGTCTTCTAGTTCTGTGTTAGCAAAGTCACCTCTTTTACTGCCAGTGCTAATGCTAAACATGTAATAATACTTTATTGTCATGGGCAGGAATCTGCTTTGCTAATTAAATGCAGCTGTCAGTAATTACTACTTGTCAGTGTAATCTATTTTAGGGAGATGTACTTTAAATGATAAAAGATGGGCCTGATATTGAGAGGGTGGGATAGGCAAGGTGACTGCTGACTTCCCCAGATCAGAAACTCACTCTTTTTTATGATCAATGAGTAGCTTTATTGTCAAGATACCTTAAGTGGGTTATTCTGTATTTCTTTAGCGCATGAGTAATAAAGTTTGCAATTAAATAGTTTTTTTTTCATATCTGAAATCTAAATGTCACCCTTCTGTAACACCAACAAGTACTGTGACTTTCAGAGTTAAAAATACAACATGATGGTAATCTGTAAGAAAAGCATCAATAGTGAAATCACCATAATCTCTACCATCAAGTAGAGTTCAGTATAAATGCACCTTCTAATTCTCACAAATGTACTAGACAGAGGAGTATCACTTTGAAAGGTGCACAGGGGTAGTAACTATTTCTTCTGTACTTTTTTCAATGATATTCAACCAGGTTTTTCTCTGGGAAAATGTCTGACTTCAGCTTACATCTTCGAAATTTACAAATGAAAAAAATCATGGCTTTTGCTTGTAATACTAATTTATCTTAGCTGATTCTGAAATGAGCCTACAACTCTTTAAAGCTCTGATCTATCTGCCTACAAGCAATGTCAGGACAAAGGTAATGGCAGCCCAAATCCCTGCAAGGGACAGGTACTGGAGCGGCCACAGATGCTGGCATTGTGTCCAGGGTCCAAGGGGAGCAGACCTCCTACCCCACCTCCCCTTCCTTCCCCTGACATTGAAAACGAATGTGGCGGCAGTGGGAAGAGGAAGCTGGAGTCTGAAGGAGTGAAGTGATGGCGTGGTGGAAGGATCGACGGGGAAAGACACAGCAGGGAGAACGAGGGGGCTTGGCGCACAAGTGGTTTTACCCCACACAGGCTCAAAGACTTATCACACCCCTCACAGCATCCTGACTGCCTCATCCTTCTTCTCCCACCATCTGTTTTATATCCAACACTCCAACAGTCCTCGTGTTACTGGATAATTAATTAACTTGTTATAGGTCCCAACAAATTTGGCAGCTACTCCTCTGCATACAGCACATTATTTAAATATAATTAATAATTTGGTTGTTCATCGCAGACAGGGAAAAAAAAAAAAAAAGCTTTCCCAATGGAAAATAATGAAAAAAGGTAAAACTAGTAGAATGTATGTTTGAAATATAGTAGGCAAAAGACACTAACTTGTATTCTTTTTCCTGGGTCTCCTTCCTCCTTGGGTAAGGGATGCAAGGTCCAGTGGGAATGGTATAAAGTCTCCCTTTTCCCTTACCTCCTTTATTGAGAATACATGGGTTACTCCACATATTTCTAAGAAACCAAAATGTTAAAAACTTCAAGTGATCAGCATCTCAGTCGAAGAAAGAACACACTAAATAGCTACTCAGCTCCTTAAGAAGTAGGATTTATTCAAAGGGAAAAAACAATAAGACAAACATGGACTGTGGTGAGACCTCTGAAATCTTTTGGCTTTTATGGGTTCCTATGACAATTTCACTGAATCCTTAAACAGCCTGTCATATGCCAAACTCAGTCTTTTCAATCAGCTGAAACATTCCTGGAATATAGTAGGTGCTCAAGAAAGAGCTGCCAAATACACGAGTGATGACTTAGCGCTATCGTCACCGTATTGTTACTTGCTTCCCACTCCAGCTGGCTGAAGCCAGTGAGGGATATTTGGTGGCAAGTGTTTAGACAGCAGGGCCAGAGGTACACTTCCTACCTGTGGGCTGGTGATGATGGAGTGGGGAGAACATGAGCCTTGTGTCCACAGGTTCCCCAGTGCAACACACTCACAAAGATCTTATTTCCTTCTCTGCCTGCACCCCCTCCAACATCAGGCTCCCTTTTGCCAACTTGGGGAGCTAAGACCCACTCGACTGTCTTCTCGAAGAAGAAAAAAATCTTCCTCCTTGAGCCCACTTTTTGTATCAAGAAAGTGCAAGCACAAACACTGTTAACATGTGTGTTGTCAGAATGTGTGCTCCAGCCCTGTGTTGGGTAAGTGATGATGGTGCAGGCCCAGGCTCCCAGGGCTGGTCTCCATGCAGGCATCTTATAATATTCTTCTCTCTCAGCATAATTATTAGTATATCTGTTTAGCTTTCAAAAGTATCCCAGCTTGGAGGGTAAGTTCTATGATCATCTTCTTAAAACAAATATATGTCTTTTGTTCGGTTTTCTGACATTTTATCTTCAAACATATTTTGGAACACGTAATGTATGTAGGGAACCACCTGTAGATCAAAAATGGCTGATTGTTATTGTATTGGAATTAGGTCACGGAGAACTTTATGCTTGCAAAAGAATAAAATTATATCCTTTGTCAAGGCAACAGAATTATTTGGTAATCAAGTTATATGTGTGTGTGTGTATATATATATGTGTATACATACACACACATATATATGAGTTAATATGAATATTATCATAGTATACATAATAAATTATCACATATATGTATGTACACATAATATATACTCTTAGCTAAGGCACCTTTTAAACCAGAATATAGTTAAATTCTTACAACAGTTTAAAATTTCAAAGTAAAATAAATTTATACCTGAAACCAAACAGGATTAATTTGGTTCTACTTTTATATTGCACCTGGTTTTCTCTCAGCTTTAAGGCATACAGTGGGAATGTAATGTCTATACAACCAGGGAATATTAGTTAATGTTTTTATGTACTTCAGGGGAAGCCAATAACATAATATTTAATATTGTTTTGTTTTTAATCTTAGAAATAATACCATAATAAAAGAAGTCAGCTAAAATAGTTTAAATACCATATTACATGCATCAATATTTTTAGAGAATAGTATATTATATATGTTATGCTTTTGAAGGTAATGTTGTATTTGTATTTTTGAAAGGAATTTCTTATTTTATTTGTATGTTTGGTTACTCACCAGGGGAATAGCTACACACACCTAAAAATGTTTCCTATTAAATATATTGAGGGGCACCTGGGTGGCTCAGTCAGTTAAGTGTCTGACTCTTGATTTCAACTCAGGTCATGATCTCAGGGTCATGAGATCGAGCCCCGCATTGGGCTCCATGCTAGGCATTGAGTCTGTTTGAGATTCTCTTTCTCCCCTCTCCCTGTGCCCCCCCCCCTAAAAAAAAATATATATATATATATATACACACACACATATATCAATCAAAAGGCCATTTCTATTTCTTTAGAACTAGATAGGATGTTAATGTGCTTATTATATGGTATTAGCTAATCTTTTGGCTTTATGGAGTTTTCCATTTGGTCATAGTGAAAGAATTTAATTTCATGTTTATTTCAAATCTTAGAAGAGAAATTTTTATCTCACATTAAGTAAATACTCATAATTGGTTACACAAAGTATCTTGCTTTATAGGGAAAAATCATTAATAAATGACTTAGATATATTTAAAAGAATTTGAAAAGAAGAAAAACTCAAAAATGAGCTCATGGACTATTATGGAACTTTCTGAGTCTTATAGGTAGAAAATAAAAATTAAAACTGTCTAGTTCTTTATAGACCATTATTAGAAAAATGGAGAGACCTAAATCTACTCCTCAAAAGTAGTAGTCTTGCTAGATGGATGTCTACCTATGGACACTGAGAAAACTGGTGAAGAGGGGAAATGGGATGGGGGTGGGGAGCAAGTTTTCCTTGATCTCAGGCAGAATGGGACCTTCTTCCTCATGCTGTGTCCTCACTCTATCTTCTCTCCATCATCTAGCACATTCACTATATCTTCTCTCCATCATCTGGCACACCGAATACCACCCATTTGTTTACCAGTTGGATTTGCTCTTGGACTTGCAAATTTCCTTGAGAGCAAGGACTGAGTCACTGACCTCTTCAGCACCCAACCCACTGTTTGTTACACAGTCATTGCTCAGTAAGTGTATACCAAAATAAATCAAGCAAGTCAGTGAGTAAGAAAAAGGTGGAAAAAAAGCAAGGCAGAGGGAAGGATATGGTGATTATTTCTCCAATATTACAAATGTATTTAGTGCTTCCTATATTCCACACACTATGCTAGGCACTGCAGATACAGATACTGACTGGGGTGGAGGGAGTGTGCATATATGCACGTCGGGAGGCCACTAACAAACAAACCAATAATTGAAGAGTATGATCTATATAGAGAGGATATACACTAGAAAGCCAACCCATCCTGGTTTGGCTGGGGGTGGGTAGGCTGCAAGAAGGAAAGAGGTAAGGAAACAAGGAGAAGTTAGACAAGCAGAGAGCACTCTAGGCAGATGGGCAGTATATGCAAAGGCATGGTGTGTGAACAAACATGCTCTATCCTTGCCTAGAATCTCCAAATTGCAGGGACCTCATGTTGGAGTAAAGGGGAGACGAGTCCCAGGCTGGGCCTTTGGAATAGTAAGATCTTTGAATGTTGAACTAGTCTGAACTTTACCCTAAAAGCAAAAATGCTGCAGGTTATTAAGCAGGGGGATGACATGATCAGGTTTGCATTTGGAAAAAATTGCAGTTCTGACAAGGAGTAGAGACCTGACCAGTGAGGAGGCTAGTGTGATTCAGGTGAGAAGTTCTGACTGAACTGAAGCAGGCACACTGAGGCTGATGGGATAGGTATGAGTTCAGGAGGCCCAGTTGGCACGTCTTGGTGACAGACTGGAGGAGAAGAAGGAGCATTACAAGATGATCCCAAGATACTTGTATTCCTACTATGATCCTTATAACTACTCTTCTTGGTTTCTCATTTTTCTTGAGTGACTGGATTAAATAATATCACCAACAGAGAAGAGCAAAATAATAGACACCCTTTGACAAGAGGTCACATTAGAAAAGTAATGGTGCCCTTGATCTTATTGTTGGGAATTCCTTATTCAAAGGATGCTAGTATTTATAGAATTCAGCAATTCCAGGACACCTGGGTGGCTCAGTCAGTTAAGTATCTGCCGTCAGCTCAGGTCATGATCCCAGGGTCCTGGGATCGAGTCCTATGTCAGGGTCTCTGCTCAGCGGGAAGCCTGCTTCTCCCTCTGCCTGCCACTCCCCCTGCTTGTGCTCTCTCTCTCTCTGTCAAATAAATAAATAAAATCTTAAAAAAAAAAGAATCCAGCAATTCCAAAATGAAATGCTGCTATAGTAACCCTTCATTGCCCAGTTGCCCATCTCAGAGTGGACAGGGTATGAGAATAAGATAAACACCTGACTGAAAAAAAACAGAGCTTTGAATGTTGAACTAGTTTGAACTTTATCCCAAAGTTCTATAGAAAATCAGGCAATAATTATAGCTGATATTTATTAGGATTTTCTGGTGTGCGGGATACTGCTACCAGGATAATGGGCAATAATGTTCTTCACTTTAAAGAGTCAGACATCAGGGTTAAGTGGGCACTGCACATTTAGTGTAGATGCAGGAAAGAGAAACAGAACCATACCTGAATAAAAATAAAATGGAAAGAAGTACTCCCACTAGCTACCAATCCATCTGCTGGCCCATCATTCCCTCATGCACCCCCATATCTGTCCTGTTTTCTGTCTCTGCCTCTCTCCTGTGTCCCCACTGTCTGGATCCCTCGGCTCTGTTTTCCAGGTTCTGAAATGCCCAAAGGAAGAAGCCCTGTGTCTGCCCCATTTCACCATGTGCCAAACACCATGGAAATAAAGATAATAAGAACACAGTCCAGCATAATCCCTGCCCTTCAGAAACACTTAGTCAGGTGCACAGTGGAATGGTCTCTGGACCTTTTCTGGCTATTCTTAACAGAAAGGAACCATCCACATCTGCAGGAACCCTGTAGTTCCCCAGTCTCGAGCCTTTCCACTTCTCCACACTGTGTCCCTGGGAAGAAAGCCCATTTCCAATGCCCTAGATCCTATACTATTTCATTCAGCTCAGAAAAAGTAAGGCAATTAGGAAGTTCAGCCCACAGGCAGCTGGCTCACCAGATGAAGAAATTCCACTAGCATCGAGTATCAGTTCCCTATCACTGCATACAGAGCACGGATGCAACTATTTAGCAGGATCTTGGCAGACCTATTTAAATCTATTTAAAAATAGATCCAATAGTTTACTAAAAATTAATATGGTCTCATTCTTTGCTTTAGTGGCTGCTGCATATACATTGGAAAGTAGTGTGATATGACAAAGCCAAGAAATTAAACTTTATTAAAAATAAATCCCGCTTTCATTGCAGTAAAGACACAGGGAAACAGGGAGGAATGAGTTTCAAGGCCCAGAAATCCAAGGATGGTGCTCTGGGGCTAAATGCTACCGAGAAGTCTGTTGGTGTGGGCATATGTGGGCTCTAGGACAGATGGCATGTGTTTGGATCATGGCTCCACTCTTCTAGCTCTAGGACTTCTCTGGGCCTCAATTTCTTCATCTGTGAAATGGAAAGATAAATAACATATGTCCCATTGAACGTTTTGTGGGAATGAAATGTGTTAAGACCTGTACAATGCTTGGTACATAGTAAATATTAAATTTTATCTATTATCATTTATTCTTTTTCCAAAGATAAAGAGATAAATAGGTATATTCATTAGGACAAACTAAACACAAAGGAAAATTAGTTCCTGAGCTTGATAGCCAGATATCTATCAGAATTAAATAAGTTACAAAAACAACAATAGGGGCGCCTGGGTGGCTCAGCTGGTTAAGCATTCGACTCTTGGTTTCAGCTCAGATCATGATCTCAGGGTCCAGGGATGCAGCCATGTGTTGGGCTCCTGCTCAGCAGGGAGTCTGCTTGAGATTCTCTCTCTCCCTCTCCTTCTGCCCCGTGTCCCATCACATGCACACACACGTGGTCTCTCTCTCTTTCAAATAAATAAATCTTAAAAAAAAAACAATAAAAAACTCTAAGAATAAAACTAAATTTAACCTTTTAAATTATATTACTTAAGTTTAATGACCAGAGTTAGAAAACAGCTTTTTACTTTAAACCACAAACTCTTTATGGTATAAAAATATAAAAAAAGAAAAAAATATATAAAAGAGAAAGAAATTTCTGTTTATCCTAATACTTCAACTCCTATTGGATATAAAGATAAATATAAATATTTCAATGCTTTTCAATGCGTTTTGTTCTTCCCCATTAACTACATCTGTAGAAGAGGTTGTATCTTCCAAAGAATTGTGTGAAAATGTATAGCTAGGCCCAGCAAGAAAAAATAATGAAGTAGCTGTCCCAAAAATCTCCTCGTAACTTCTGCGCTTGACACGGGCTTTTATTTAGAACCAGTCTGACACACAAATTTCTTCTCTTTATACCTTTCCCTCAACAGTAAGAGAACCCATAGAACCTATGTTTTACAGTGAAGAACAACCATTTCAAACATACAAAATACACATACGTATAAATAGATACAGAATAATGTGCCTATTGTGTTTAACCATCTGTGATGTTATGGTGATGTTAAAGGTGATGATGATAACAACAATATCAATTACTATTTCCTAAATCTTTACTGTGTATGACACTCTATGCTAGTCATTTTACATATATTATCATATGGAAATCCAGAATTGGTATTTCCATAATCATATAAAAGAATATTACTAAGAAATAGAAAGGTTAAGTAATTTGCCCAAGATCCCACAGCTAATAAACCGTGAAGCAGGGCTTCTAATTCAGCCAGCTCTGTCTGACTCCAGTACTTATACTACAATAAGTGCCTTATTTATGTTGAGACACATTCAAAAGCATTGTGATTTTTTTCATTGACTTGGGTTAGTGAGTTACAGTAGAGAGATTACAGTGACACGGTAATAGGTTCCTAAATAGTTTTCCAAACTATACATTAGGTAAGATTGTTAATATTTATGATAGGACAGTTGTGCTACCTCATTAGCAGTGTAAAGACTGTGTTACTTAATGTTTGTTATGTCTTATATGCTTTTTTAAAATAAAAGGTACAATTATGGCAGTTTTCCTTTTATCAACTTTCTAAATTTAAACATTTTAATGAGTTTATTATTTCACCCTCCTTATGCCATTCTCCTCCTATCTCAGGCCATTCAGTCTCATAAAGATTATTATTCCACAGGATTTCATAGACAGTAATGTCCTGAGATCATGACAAAGGAAAAAGTCTATTCAATATTAAATCACAGTCTTGCAACAATGCAATATAAAGACTATTTTTTTTTTTTAACCTCTGGACTAGCAACTTGTAGAATACCCTGTATCAATTCATGCGGTAAACATTAATTGGATGCCTACTTGTATGTCCTGTACATCAGAACAGGTTAAGTCTCATTTCACACCTTCATAAAAAACTCTGATTCCTTTGGCAAGTACCATATAGTAACACATACCATTGACCTCTACACAAGAAGTTCACATTATAAGGATATTATGGGAAGCATAAAACATTCAGTACCAGATCCTCTGAGCTATTAAAACTACTTAAATATGGCACCAGTTCTTAACTTATCTAATTTAAAAGGAGCTGAACCTAAGAAAATTATTGAGTCCATTAAAAACTACATTAAGTTATATCCCTGCTCTGTTAATGCTCTAGCTCAGGTTATGTGGGTGCTTCATGACAATTGCCTTCCTCATGAACTCCTTAAGAATTCACTCAAAGTTGATAATTGTCATAAATCTCAGCCGCTAGAATGTATTTGTTTTATTGCTTCACTTGCTCCCCAATTGGCCCCTTACTTTAAAAAATATCTGTTCAAGAGCAATGGCAAAACATAGTGGACAGCCTGGCCTTGAATGCCGCCTCGGCCCTTTAGGAGCTGTGGGGCTGGAGGCATTTCTTGAGGCCCACTGCACCCCACTTCCCTCACCTTCTCAATGGGGATGAGGATCAGACCCACTTTACCTACTTAGTTTCCTTCTGTAAAACTGGGGAGAACAGGCTGGCTACCGGAATCGAGTTAATACTAGGAGAATTCTTTGGACAGTGACGGGCACATATTAAATGTTATGATGAGGGCGCCTGGGTGGCTCAGTTGGTTAAGCGACTGCCTTCGGCTCAGGTCATGATCCTGGAGTCCCTGGATCGAGTCCCGCATCGGGCTCCCTGCTCGGCAGGGAGTCTGCTTCTCCCTCTGACCCTCCTCCCTCTCATGCTCTCTGTATCTCATTCTCTCTGTTTCAAATAAATAAATAAAATCTTTAAAAAAAAAAAAAAAAAAATGTTATGATGAGAGCTTCTTAAACAAATTGTTCAAAAATGCTGAATACACTCCAATTTTTAACATCAAAGTATCTGAGCATTTGTATACCATTCTCAAGATGATGCTGACTTCACAAACTATATATGCCACGAAGGAGGTTCTCTTCCTATTATTTAAAGTTATTAGACAAAGCACAGAAATATACAGAAACATAAATCAATATATAAAGATAAACTCTGTATGTATACATGAGTATATATGCATATATGTATCTAAAAGCATATGTGTTCACATATAAAACTTCCCCACCTCCCATGCACAATCCAGGTAAAGTGGGCTAAAAGCAAACCAACTCTTCAACCATTTCTTAAACTGACATAGTTTTCTTTCATAAAACTTTTCAAGAAAATGGAAAATAATCCATTGTACCAAATGTTAACTAAGACATGATAATGGAACTTGCATAGGTGATCTATAGAGGTCCATTTATCCTGCCTATACCTTAAATGTGGATCTCCAGATATAACCTTTTGCTTCTACTTTTGTTAAGTGTTAGCTGCTCTGAAATGTTTTTGACTTAGATCAGTGATTTTTAAATGCAGTTATAAATAACTTGCTTTAATTGTACTTCTGCTGTAAAGGTTAGGATAACATCACGACTCTCAGAAACAAATACTGATTCTAGAGTGAGCATAATTTATCAACAATTAAAGTAGATTCTGGAGAGGAAAAAGTTACACTTGTGCTGGTTTCAAAGAATTCATGTTAAATTTGCAGAAAAAGTAAAATGTAAGGTTTTTCTAAATAGTAGCAATTTAGGTCATAAACAGAGTTTAATGAGTTTTGAAGTCCCCCTCCCTACCGAAAAAGGATAAACTCTGAAAGAAGATAAATCTGGGGTTTGCATAATTAGTCTTTGAACTCAACTTGTTCTCTTCTTTCAAACTACTTACCTTTTCTGAAAACAAACTATAATTCCATTACCAAACAATAACTCCTCACTTAACTGCACTAACTGGAAAATATGAAAATATTCGAATAAAGTACTACAAAGAAATCCCAAAAAAGCCATGCATATGAAGACCAATAAAATATACAAGGATTCACATAATTTCAATGGCACAAACCTAGTGGTACTGCTCACACTCTATTCCCGGAGTTGTTGGCATCATTTTTAGTAAGCATTCCCTCCTCTGCCAGCTCCCCTTACTAGGAAGTTATCTTGAGAGTTATTTCATTCATGAATGAACGTCCCTAAAATAAAAGACCATCCTGCCAGACATGTCAAGAGAGCCAAAGAAAATTCTCCTCAACTAAAATTTCCATAAGCTGTTTTCCTTTTTCTAAACAATCTTAACCTTTTTTTTTTTTTTAAATTAACCTGCTCTTTGACATATCATTGCATTTTTAAGAGCTGTTACTGTTTCGGAGACTATAAAAACAAAGAGAGGAGAAAAGGAGCAAAATACTTGCTGTGTTCTATGAATTCGAGTTCACTTTTTCAATGCAACAGGAACATTTGCATTTACTCACAAATGAATACTAATGACATATACAGATCTGGCACTGCTCCACAGAAATCATATACAGAAAGCTAGAGCAGTTCATGGGTAGTTCTATTTCTCCAAAGTATTCAGACAAAGAGCAAGAAGATTAAAGTCAGCATCAATTCTCTGAAGTTGAGTCATATCTAAGTGATGTGGTGGGTTAAGAATAATGATGGAATTTAGGATGAAAGCAAAGTTGGCTAGATAACATCTTGTATGATTTTTGAGTCAACAACTCTTTGTTGACCACCTACTTTGGGCAAGATGCTGCTTCCCTAAGTAAGCCACTGCTCTGCAGTTCTTTATACAGTGTAGGAGTAGGCATCCTGCTTCTACCGAAAATCCTTCTTTGTTATTTAAAATAACATCCAGCTTAGCTTTGCATATGTGTGTGTGCTCGTGCACTCAATAAATACTTTTTGAATGAGTGAAAATTCAGTGAGTAAGAAAGTTATTCATTCAAAAACATCTGTGTATGCCTGCGAAATGGTAGGGACAATGATGAAAGCATAATCAAAACACTGTAAGGAGCACCTCCTCACAAAGATGTCAAAAAGGCAACTTCCAATGTTAAAGTCTAAGGATGAGGTCTGGCGTAGCCTAGAAAACATGGTCCCAGTACTTCTGTGAAACTCCACTAAATACTATGCTCATAATTTCCCACATAACCTGATTTAGGCATCTATTTGAAAATATTTACATCATTAATGATGTTTCTATGCATTTTATTAATTGAAAAAAGAATACTTTAAAATAGTTCAGAGTAATTTGGAAGGGGTGAGAGCAGTTTTCAATTTCACTGTTCAGACTCTTTGCACTAGAGGCAGTTAAATTTAAACAACAGTTTCCTTCCATCATTATGTTTATTGTGTGCAGTATCTTCCTGCATCTCCATCAGTTCACTGGTGATTGACTTCACACTCCTCAGGTGAAGAATCCCACACTGCCGCTCATTCAGTCACTTTAAGCAAGGACCATTTGTAAACAAAGGGAGGAGAGTAAGTAGTATTGTTTTCATTTCTCTTTTTAAGAGCTTCATTAGGAGAAACCACTAAGGTAACTTTAAAAAAATCTGCTACAACATAACTGACATCAATAAAAACATTTTTTAAAATAGTTTTGATATCCAAATTTGTAATCTCTTATCTTCACTTCAACTTTTTCTTGGAATAGAAACTGAATAAATTTGAAATAAACTGTAATGGAAACACTTGTCTAAAGCCCTGAAATATGTCAAAACTACTGAGCAAAGCTTTCAGAAGCACTGCCCTTGTAGCACTTCTAGCAAATCTGTTTAGAAAGGAGCATCTTTACAGAAAGAACGACCACCCGCTCTCCCTCACACCTCAACCTGACCCTGTACGCTATTTATCAGACTAAGTTTACATAAATCAGAGAAGAGTTACAGTGGAATTAAATGTATCCACGAAGTAATATGATATAAAGCACTTTGCAAATATTAAACCTCCCCTTAAGGGATCAATGTTTTCCAAGAAGAAGGTGGTATTAGGAGGAGGGAGGGAAAGTAGCAGAGATGGGGAGGCAGAGAGGGAGGGAGGGAGGGAAGGAGGGGGGTAGAGAGAGAGAGACCGACCCACCGGGTGAGCATTGGGGTAACCACGGATCAGAGCAGCAGCTCTCTTGGGTGCGCGCCCTGAAGCACTCAAGGGGGGAAGCCGGAGAACGGAGCCCACCAGGGTGAAGTGACTCCGGAGCTGAGGCGGAGGCTTGCTCGCTGTGTACCTGGAACCGCCAGGTAGAGGCGTCCACGAGAGTCTGGGCGCTCCTTCCCCGCTTCCCTAAACCAAGGCGAACGAACGCCTAAGTCCAAGGAGCAAGAGTCTGCGCTCCAGTCAGAAGCCGCAGCGACCTCGCGCACCTCTTAATAATATGACCGTCCCCTCGACTGCATCCATCTCGTGTGTGTGTATGTGTGTTTTAGGCGGGGGGAGTGGGAAGGGTTGCGGGGACTGGGGCTGCGAGGGACGGGAGTAGGCTGGGGCAAACTACGCACCCGACCCGCAAGTTAACTGAGCCCCTGCCCGCCCTCCGCTCCGGCCTCGCAGCCCCCCAGGCTCCCAAAGCCGCCTCGCGCTCCAAGCGACAGCCCGGGGAGTGGTTGGGCGCGAGCCCCCAAACTCTGCGGAGCGCAGTTAACGCGTGTTTCCTGCCTCCCTCCCTCAAAGAGAGCCCAGAGCGCAGCGCCCAGCGCCCGCTGAGAGACTGACCCACTGACACCGACGACTCTCAAAATTTACCCGGGGATTCACCCCGCCGTTTCCCCTCCCGCACTAGTTTAACCCCGAGCCCCAGGGAACGTCTCAAAAGTCTACCCCAGGCACTGCCTAGGAGAACCGCGCCCCACTAAGTGCTTTCGGCTGGCACCACAAGAAGGTCTCACTTGGGCGATTCCCCTCCCTTGTCATTTCCTCCCCAAATCTATGAGCTTTCAGCCCGCTGAGCCCGAGTCCCTCCCCCGCGCGAAGCGGGCAGCGCGCCCAGCTCACCTTCGTCCCGGGCGCGGCGGCGGGGGCGGGAGCCCAGGGCGCGGGCGCCTAGTCGCGCCGGGCCACGGGTCGGCTCCCGCAGTCCCGGCGGCAGTTGGTCTAGTAGTTTCGGAAGCCCGGGCTCCGGCTCCGAGGGGAGCGAGTCTGCGTGAATGGGAGCGAGCGACCGCGCTGTGCGTGCGCGCGTGAGAGTAAGAGGCGGGCGGGTCCCACACGCAGGCGGCGGCGGCGGCGAGGTCCCAGGCGGGGAGCCGGGAGGAGGAGGAAGCGGGTGCGAAGTAGTGGAGTTCAGGGCGCGTTGCCTGCACTTCCCCGGGAGGCTGGAACCAGGTGCGGCAGGGCGCGCTCCCGCGGCGCAGGCACGGCACTGGCAGCCGCCGGAACCCGAGTCCACGCAGTGCCCGGGCCCGCAGCCGCTCTGCGGGAGGAGGTGCGCATCCTCCTCGCCCCACGCGGGCACCAGCGCGGCCCCGGACTCTGAGCGCCAAGGAGAGAGCCTCCGGTGTCCTCTGTGACAGCTCCTTGGGCAGCCTGCTCCCTCCCGATCTGCCCAAAAGAGCAAGTCAGTGCAGCTGGGATCTTCCCTTCCTGGGTCTCGGAGCCGCCGGTGCCAAGCGGTGCGGGCGCCCCGCTCCCCGCGGCTGGCGCTGTCACGGCCGCCGCCCGGCCCCCGGCGCGCCCGAGCCGGCAGCTGCCTCCCGGAGACGTGCCCAGCTGTGTGCGCGTGTGTGTGTCTAAGCGAATCTCTTCCCCTCCATCACTCGGGCACGCGGGAGGGACCCGGTCCCCGGCGACCAGCTGCAGAGTGGCTGCCAGTCCACACCCTCCCAGCTCTCTCCCCACCCACCCCGCCCCTACTCCTCGCCCTCCGCCTCCTCCCCCTGCTCCTCCTCCAGCAGGCGCTCCCGAGCTCCCAAAGGCGGCGAGAAACCGCAGCGAAAGGGGCGGAGAAGGGTGGGGAAGGAAGCGCAGGTGTCTTCAGCCGAGAAAGCGGCGCACACACCGGAGCGGCTTGCTGCAAGGGCAGGGCAGGGCTTAGGCGGAGAAGGGGGAGGGAGGAGAGGATTTACACCGCGGCGGAGGTCCGGTGGCTGAGCCGCCGCCCGTCCCACCCAGGCGCGGGAGCCGCGGGCCGGTAGGGCGGTGGACAGGGGGATGCGCAGGGCAGCCCCGCCGACTGAGGTCGAAGCTTGGGGAACCCGCGGTAGTGACCAGGGCGACAGAACCTGGCAACTTAGAAGTCGGAAGGACCCAGTGTCTGAGGAGCTGAGACCGGTCTCTCTGGGGTGAGGGGCCTAGACGCGGAGCTTGGGGCACACACGTGTCCGGGGAGCTCGCGTGTGGCTCCAGGTTGCCAGGCAAGAGAGCTGGAGGCTGTGATGGGTCGGGCGGCGGCAGCGGCCGATCTCAGACTGCTGTGTGCATCCGGAGTCACAGGGGGCGATCACCGCCTAGCTGGGAAGCTGAGATCACCGCTCAGCCTTTTTTTGAGTCCAAATCCCAAACCCAAGAGGCACACTCGCCTTCCCAATTCAGTCTGCGACCCTCCTACCCTGGCACCCTGCAACACAGAGACCAGGGAACTCTAGGAGCTATTTACCAGATCAAAAGGATCCCACCTGTTCTGAAACTGGGGTGTTGCTGCTTCTCTCTCAACCCTAGTCCCCTCCCTTAATATCTATGGCCACCCAACCAAAATTCCCCGGAAAGCTAATACCTTTCTTATTGATAAAGTTTCTTCTCTCTGGAGTTTCCTTCAAAAAATAAATAAATAAATACCCCCCCCCCCCTTTCTTTTGGCTGTTGAGGCATTAGGTCTCTTGTTAATTCCATAGTACAAATGAAACACACAAAAAAGTCTTAGTTGAGAATCACACGTTATTGCTTCTGATGGCTTGTCTGTTTTCAAATGACAGTCACAGAATGCAAAAGTTGAGTCAACCTGGGGTGGAGAGGATTGTCCTTGCAATTAGAGATCTGTTAGAATGATCACTGGCAACAACACTAGAAAGAACAGCGGTGCTTTCTCCATATCCATTTCTTTTTATTATGGTAATTTCACTCTTAATTCAGCAATCTGAAAATGAAAGGTTGGATGCGATTCACAAGGCACAATATTTCTAGATTCTCACTGAACAGCCGGCTCACCCCCTTTCCCAGGCTTACTCTTACCATCACTTTTAAAGCTCCTGAGCTCAGATCTCAAAGTGCACTTTATTTAAATTTCAGGATACAGCCTGAAGGACAAAGCTGCTAAGTTCTAGAAGGAGATAACTTAAATGTAAGTAAACTTATTTACCAACTACTCAGACAAAATCATAAGCTCAGCAGCAAAAACAGAATGTATATTGTTTAATATACTGAGCAGGAGGAAAAATGGCTGTTTGCCAGATATGTGATCCATTAACCTCTTTAGCTCATTGTTGGCAACAATAGCATACAATCACATTCTTACGTTTGAAAGACAAGGGATTGTTTTTTTTCCCCATCTCAAAATCACAATGCCACATTATAGTCTAAAAGAAACCTCAAACAATAAAAGCAGTAAGAAAGGAAGCAACACAATTGGCTTTTTCTCTGAACAAATGTTGCTGTTCTGTTTTTCTTAAGGGGAAAAATGCTGATAAGCAATAAAGTCCACAAAGGCATGACAATAGATTTTGAAGAATGCCTCACTCCATCTATCTGTCCTTTCAATTAGTAAACTTTATTTAAAATGTTTATGTTGTCTTTATATTGGTATTCATTCTTTTTCTTTCGTGCCAGGAAGATTACTGAGAAGGACAATGGGGTGAGATGAATCTGGTTTCTCATAATTCTGTCTTGCTTCAGGTTTATGTCTGGCAGGAGAGGAACACTCAGCAGCCTGTGCTTCTCAGCAAGCCTAACTTCCCCTCAGAGGATCCTTGGCTCAGTAGCTCATGGACTGATGGATGCACGGACGGCAAGATTGTCAAGTGATTTTGCCTAGCTTGTGCAAGATCACACCTGGGGCTGAGAGCAGCTATAGATCCAGAAATTGAGAAGTAAAGCTCTGGAAAGGGTTTCTACCTTGTCCATGGTTGGAGGATTAGATTGGGGTATTTGCACTTTTTTTTCTGTGCTGCTCTTCAGTTCCCACAGATATCCTGGCCTTCCTGCTTGCTGGTTGAATGAAGTACAGAGGTGGGTGGTTGGGGTCTCACATATTCACTAGTTACATTTTGGCACTGTGTTAAATTAAAACTAAACATCAAAGTGGCACATCCAAAAAATCTTTTCAAAATGCAGTTTTGAAAACAGTCATAGATTCTGGTTTGGTTTAGTCACCAAAGCCAAATAAAGCACACAATAATGAAAATATTTAGCTAATTAGAGTGACCATTTAGTAAAGAACTTTTTTCTGAGCATCATCACACTCCCTTGTCTCATAAAGAGGCAATGTTAAATATTGTTCAGCTTATAGTTTAAATGGAGGCTGATCCTCTCAGTTAAAGCATGGAAGTATTTGTCATTATTAGGAAAGGGGATAGCTGACCTATTTTCCAAAACCCATCTTTTTTTTTTTTCAAGTAGCCAATTGCTGACATCTAGATTCAGTTGGATTAGCAAATACTCATTCAAAGAACCTCCCTATGTACCCACAGAGAAATGAAAAGATGAATAAAGGCTTATCCTCATGGGCAAGCTCAGTAATCACTAGGGTTATAGGTCCAGTTGTGGCCTGGGGTCCTTCCCTTATATGGAAATGAGCCCCTGCACCCACATCTCCATACTCTATCACTGTACTTGAGTATCTCTTGTTTGAAAGTTGTGATTTTTGCATTGTGCTATGTTTAAGTGGTTAGAGTCCTGAAAGCGTAAGGTCATACATGATTGTAAGGGAAGCATTTCTTTTTTTTTAAGATTTTTTATTTATTTGAGAGAGAGAGTGAGAGAGAGGACGAAAGTGGGGTGAGGAGCAGAGGGAGAAGCAGACTCCCCACTGAGCAGGGAGCCTGATGCAGGGCTCAATCCCAGGACTCCAGGATCATGACTTGAGCCGAAGGCAGCCACTCAACTGACTGAGCCACCCAGGCGCCCTGGGAAGCATTTCTTATAGAAGAGGTGGTCCCACTGTTCAGGTGTCACAGGCTATGAAGATGGTAAAGAGGACTTAACCTCTCTCTAGGTTTAGATTAGCGCTGGTCAATAGAACTGTGATGTGAGGCAGCATGCGAACCATACATGCAATTTCAAATAGACTATAGTTAAAGAAAGTAAAAAGAAACAGGTGAAATTAATTTCAATAACGTATTTTATTTAAGCTTCAATATCTAAAATACTGCAATTTCAACATATGAGAAATAGAAAAGGTATTAATGAAATATTTCTCCCCTTGTTTTTGAATTATGGTAGGTAGAATGGCTCCCATGCCCTGATCTCTGGAACCTGTGAACATGTGACATTAACATAGCAAAAGGGACTTTGCAGAGGTAATTAATTTTACAGACTTTAAAATAGGGAGATTATCCAGGATTGTTGGGGTGGACCCAATCTAATCACAAGAATTCTTTTTTCTTTTCTTTTCTTTTTTAATCACAAGAGTTCTTAAAAGCAAGAAAAGATGTGAAAAAGAAGTCAGAGAAATTTAAAGCACGAGAAGGATTCAACATGCTGTGGCTGGTTTAAAGATGGAGGGGCTGATATGACAAGGAATGCAGGGGGTCTTCAGGAGCTGAAAGAGGCTCCTCTCTGACAGGCAGGAAGAAGATGAGACCTGCCCTTACAACCAACCATAAGGAACTGAATTTGGCCAATAGCCTGAATGATCGTGGAAGCAGATTCATCTCCAGAGAAGAATACAGCCCTACTGATACTTTGGGTTCAGCTGAGCCATGCTACACCACAACTGTACCACAGAAATGTGAGAGAATAAATGGGTGTTTGATGCGACTTGGTTTATGGTGATTTTTTATAGCAGCCATGGAGAACTCAGACATGTACTCAATCTTGAAATCTGGTATGTACTTACCCTTACAGCCCATCTCAATTTGGTTGACCACATTTCAAGTATTCAATAGCCAGTATGGGGAATGGCTATCGTATTGGACAGTACAGGTCTAGACCAAGAGAAATCAAGATATTTAGGAAGTGCTAGGGTTGTAGGCCAAAGATCATGTTACTATGTGGAGAAAGAAAAGGAGCAAGGAAGGAAAGAATTTAGCAAGATCTCTCCCGATTCCCTATCTTTGTCCCACAGGAATGAGGTATTCTTGCTCTTACAGAAAACAGGCTAAATTGTACAAGTCATATTGTCAAAATCTATTATACTCTGATAATTTTGCTTTATTAATTGAGATTATTAAGACAGTCTTTATTGAATATTCCATCTTTGTCTCAGTCCAGTTTTGGAGCAATTTAGAGAAGTTGTTGCTTTCATTTGAGTCAATGCTTCAGGTAGATCATGAGTCATTTAATTCTAGTAGTATGGGTTGGGGAATGGTAGGCGAGAGTAACTGTGAAAGATCTCCAGGAGAAGAATTTGTGGCTTGATTAAGCATTCCTAGGAAGGTTGTTCCTCCCTACTGGGAAATTGCTTTCCAGTATCAACCTTCTGAGGTCTGTGTTTTGTTTTTATCAATTGTTTTCCAATTCTAATTGCATCCCATGTTTAGTTTTCTAAAATCATCTTTCGCCGTCTTCATTAATAGGTAAGAATGTAAACTCTTACCCTATAAAACCTAGCGCAGAAACTAACCAATTTATCTGGGACCATAGTAGGAAGGTTTTGCCCAGGAACCATAGATCTGGACTGGGTTTAAAGAAAAGAAGAAAAGAAATGGAACCTAGACCAGGAGGGAGAAGAGAAAGGGCTTTCCAGGCTGTGAGGAGGAATGGGGACAGCACTGCAAAGACAGGAAAGTGCATGGATTGATGGGCTGATGGAAAGGTCCTTTGACTGCAGTGCAAAGTTTTTGTAAGGCAAGCTGTCCTTGGTGTGAGATGGAAAAGTGAATGAGCTCTAGATCTGTACTGTTCAACATGGTAGCCATTAGCCACATGTGGCTCGGAAGCACTTGAAATGTGGCTGGACTGATTGGAGACATGCTAAAGGTGTAAAATACACATTGGATTTCAAAAATTTAGTGGGGAAAAAAAAGCCCTGTAAAATAGTTTACTGAAAATTTTACATTAATTATTGACATGATAATATTTTGGATACATTGGGTTATATAAAATATATTCTTAAAATTATTTTTTTCTTTTTAAAAGCTTTTCTAATGTGGCTACTAGAAGATTTGAAATTACATATGTGACTTTAAAAGGATTCTCCACCCAGTTCTAACGTGTGTATGTTGTGTGTGTCGGGGGGGTTCCCCACACCAACAAACAATTCTCAGACACCAGCTGGGGGTCCTACAATTCAATGCAATTATGACACTATCTATTCAAAGGTAGCCTCAGATTCCACAGGTTAGGGCTCAGTCCCACAAGACTGGCTTGCTCCCCATCCCCTTCAGGTGTTGATCCCAAGCCTACATTGTTACCTGTGCTTGACTGGCTGTAAATCAGGAGTTCCCACTAACCCTTTCTTGGGTTTGATTAATTTGTTAGGGTGTCTCACGGAGCTCAGGAAACCCATTAACTCACTAGATTACTGGTTGCAAAGGATATTGAAAGATACAAATCAATAGTAGTCCTGAACAAAGGAGCTTCTGTCCCTGTAGAGTTTGGGGCCTGGCAGGGGGGCACATTCTGGTTCTCCAACCTGAAAACTCTCTGAATCTCCTCCCTTTGGGTTTTTATGATGGCTTAATTACACAGGCATTTATTACATAGGTGTGATTGATTAAATCTTTGGCCAATGGTAACTGATTCAACCTCCAGCCCCTCTTCCCTCCCTGGAAATCATCCAGTGGGACTGAAAGTTCTCCTGTAACCAATCTCCATTTGTAGGTGTTTTCCAAAATCATGTCATTAACACAAATCCAGTTGTGCTGGGAAAGGAGCTTATTATGAATAACAAGACACCAATTTCACCTTTATGGATCTGAAGGGATTTCAGGAACTGAGGACAAGAGATCAAATATTATAACAAAAGATGCTCCCATTGCTCTTATTGCTCAGGAAATGCCGAGGTTGTGGGAGCTGTCAGTCAGGAACTGTGGACAAAGACCAAATACAGATAAGAGAAATGTATTTTGGTCATTTGAATGACCAGATATATAGTTCTTATAAATCACAATATCTCAGGCTTATGTTTCTATTGGCCATTACTGCTCTAGACCAAGTGCCTCTCATACTTTAATGCATATATGAATCATTTGGGAATCTTGTTAAAATACAGAGTCTGAAGCTCCCAGGTGAACTGTTGCTCCTGGTTTTTGAACCACACTTTGAATATCAGAATGATAAATACAACCTTGCTTGTAACAGAATCATTTAGGAACTTTTGAGAACCACAATGACCAAATTGCTACACCCCAACTCAATTAAATAAGGTTCTCTGAAGTTGTGACTTGAGTATATGTATTTGTTATAACTTTCCAGGTGATTTTAAAATATTGCAGATTTGAGGGGCGCATGGGTGGCTCAGTGGGTTAAGCATCTGACTTTTGGTTTCACCTCAGGTCATGATCTCAGGGTCCCGAGACTGAGTGGAGGAGTGTGGAGTGTGGGGCTCAACACTCAGCGGAGAATCTGCTTGTCTCTCTCCCTCCCCCCACCTCATTCTCTCTCTCTCAAATAAATAAATAGATTAAATAAATAAATAAATAAATAAATAAAATCCTTAAAAATAAAACAAAATATGGCAAATTTGAGAACCATTGCTTTAGAAGCTCTTGAATAGAGGCGAACTAATTTAAAGTTTATTTTCTAGACAATAGAGAAGTTTACATATTAGGTGCAATTAATTTGTTATTGGTAAATATTCATGCATTCCTAAGTAAGTTATTACTTTAGGTAAGTCGTAGTGACTTATATCCTGCCTTCTAGAAGCTTGGAAACTAGGTTTAGAAATAAGGTACCTACTTAAATATCAGCAAGGCAACATAGCATAAGTTCAGCAACTGATATAAATATTAAGGGTTATGAGACTCTAGAAAAGGAAAAGTTAATCTTGGGTAGGATAATAATTAAATCTTCCTGGAACAGCTGATATATAAGAAAGACCTGATGCGGTGGTTGTCAAACTTTAGAATGTATCAGAGTCATCTGCGGTGACTAAGACAGGGCCACTGTCGTCAAGGAACACTGATAACATCACCACTGCCACGCTGGGAGTGAATTGTAACCATTCATATTTCTCTGTTCTTCTTCTTTTTTTTTTTTTCCGTACTTCTCTGTTCTGATAACTCAAGATTCCAAGTCCCCAGTGGGAGGCTGACTGGCAGAGCCCAGACCACATGCTCAAGCCTAGACTGCCAGGACCCACTGGCAATGCACAATGTCTCACTGACACTGCAAAAAAGGAGCTTTTTCCAAAAGTAGGAATGAAGCTGCAAGGCCATTCAGCCTGCCGCAAGACTCCTATCCCAACCCTTGCCAAAACCAAACCTAACCAAAACAAAGAAATAACCAACAAAAGAAATAAAATATCTAGTACAGGCAGTATCACTCCGGAAACTGATAGGCATGAGGGTGATTTTGGACCAAAAGCAAATTGAAATTTTAGGTCATTAAGTTCAAGACAATGAAGTTTGAGATAATGATGTTCTACTCCAAGTAGAGATGCACATTTAATCTGTGTGGGGAATGAGGTAAACGTTGTCACCTCCTTAGAGAATAAACACATCAGGAGGCTGAATGTAGAGGGAGGAAACTACAGTTAGAGAATCTTATAACATCTTCCTATTTCTGGGACAAACAGAGCAGTGCCAAAGAGATGTTGTATGCTATTAGCAGGTGTTAACCCTAGAACCAGTTCAGAATAGAAGAGTTAAAAAGGAATTTCTATTTCTAGTTCTACTTCTCAGAGCTTTTAATATGCTAATGTGCATTGTGAGGCTCTAAGCACACTGCACTTGCAAATATTATTTGACTAGGGCACTTTCTTGAAGCGCTAGTGACATATTGGAGACATTTTGGGAAGCAATGGGCTAGAATATTCTGGAACCAGAAAAAGAAAGAAACTTAGACAAATATCCAGCAGGAGAAATAGTAGCCCCAGAATCCAGACAATTCAGACTTTTATTACTCCACTGTAATAGGAGATGGGTTTAATAGTGTGAGGGCTAATAGTCTTGAATTCTGTTTTGTCCCCATGTCCCCAAAAGCACAGTGCTCAGTACATGGAGTCACAAACAGTGACTAGATTAGAGTGACAAAAGTCCTTTAATTTATCAATGAGGTCACAAGTAATCTCCACAAGCACAGTTTCAGAGCAGTTGTGAGGTGGGCCAAGGAAACACCTACCTGCCAAGAATTTCTCAAGTGATTCCTCAAGAACCTCTAGCAGATACTGAATTGTATACCCCATCATCTGTTTTTCCCTTTTTTCTTCGTAATATAACAAGGGTGACCATATAATTTATCATCCAAACTAGGACACTTGAGAGAGAGAAAGGGGGAGCTATTAATAATTATGCCGGGACAACACACACAAAATAGACTTTCTGGCTAACTAGGACACATGGTCGTCCTAAAAATAACTCCTGATTTTTAGCTGTATACTTGACTGTTAGGAGTAAAGACTGCATTGTGCAGCCTCTTTCATATTTGCAGGTGACCTCATGAATAAAATGGTACCAGATCATAGTGGCTAGTTTTCCCCCAAAGTTTTACAGGGGCGCCAATATCTTGACCAGTGTGGGTCTTGCTTATCAGGGTACATGATAGAAAATGGTTTTAGAAAGCTGTACATGGAAGATGTCTTTACTGGGTTCCTTTTTCTTCCTGCTGGCTGGAATGTGGTTACTCTGGTTAGGGCTTTAGCTGCCATCTTGGACCATGAGGCCGCATGCTTCTCATATCCTAACATGAAGATAAAAGGAAGCCAAGTTGTTGATGAATATGGAGTAGCCCTATCAGCCCTGTCTACCTTTGTTCTGTTGTGTAAGGAATCAATACGAATTTATCTTGAGTAATCCCATGTTATTTTGGAGTTTTCTGTTACTTGTGGTTGAACTTAATCCCAGTAGATAAAACCTTATACAAGTGCTGCCTAAAAAGGTAATGTGAGTCACAGATGTAAGCCATATACATAATTTAAATTTTTCCACTAGCCATTTTAAAAGGTAAAAATAAACAGGTGAAAATAATTTTAATGATAGCTTTTATTTAAATTGATGTATCCAAAATACTATCTTTTCAATTTGTAACCAGTACAAAAAAATATTAATGTGATAGTTTACATGCTTTTGTTTCCTGCCAAGTCCTCAAAATCCCATATGTATTTTACACTTTCAGCACATCTCAGCTTAGATTAAGCACATTTTAAGTACTTAATAGCCACATGTGGCTAGTGGATACTGTATTAGACAGTTTTATACCACAAATAACCTCCTTTCACCAATATATTTTCTTTTTTTTGAAAAGATTTATTTATTTATTTTTTAAAGAGAGAGAGAGGGTGGGGAGGGGCCGAGGGAGACGAAGAGAAAGACTCAAGCAGACTCCCTGCTGAGCATGGAGCCTGACACGGGGCTCGATCCCAGGACCTTGAGATCATGCTCTGAGTCAAAATCAAGAGTCAGATGCTTAACTGACTAAGCCACCCAGGCGCTCCTCACCAATATATTTTCTATCTCCCCTTTCCTTTGCTTCTCTTCAATAGGTAAACATAGGTAAATAAAACTTTGTATCTGACATAACAACCACCACAACAAAATAACAGCAATAAAACCTGTCTTTTCTTACTACCCAGAACCTATTTTTCCTATCATTTTTTCTTTCCTTCACAGTTCTGTTTAATTAAATTTGCAGTATCAGTAACTCTGGTCTTGGAATAATGACACAATAATGTCCATTAGGATACCACTTGATGACTTGGATCTCTGAGTGATGATGAACCATGAGCAATCATATTTTTAGGATGATTCTCTAGCAAATTAAGCTATCAGGAGTTGTTAATATTTGGACCAAAACCCACTATGTTTTGCCACAAGGAATTTGGCAAATGATTTAAACAAATCACTTTTAGTAGAATTGAGGTTAGTGCTCTAATGAGAAAATCTCCCTTCCTTTGAGGCATATGTTGAAGAGTGGGAGAGAAAGGGAACCGTTAGAGCTGGCCACTTGGGAGCTGAGCCTAAACCGGATACCCCCTTGGGAGGGGTTATGAACCCATACACTATCATTTGTGGAACAATGGCCAAGTGATTTCCAGCAGGTGGCTTCATATAGTGCAGCATAACCTCAGTTATCCAGAGTCTAGCATTTGAGCACCAGGAATAGTGTCAGATACAAAAGGAAAAAAAGAACATGGATCTTGCAAAAAGAAATAACCATGAGTTCTGTGCATTTCAAATGTAGTTAAGAAGAGCCAAAGACATGAAGGTTACAGTGGATGAGCTGTGATTGATTAATTCTCCAACCAGGAGGGAAGAAATCTTCTGGCTTGATCATGATGTATATAAAAGGTCAGTCATTGGGCGCCTGGGTGGCTCAGTTGGTTAAGCGACTGCCTTCGGCTCAGGTCATGGTCCCAGGGTCCTGGGACCGAGTCCCGCATCGGGCTCCCTGCTCGGCGGGGAGTCTGCTTCTCCCTCTCCCCCTGCTTGTGTTCCTGCTCTCGCTGTCTCTGTCTCTGTCAAATAAATAAATAAAAAATCTTAAAAAAAAAAAAAAAATAAGAAAAGGTCAGTCATTTCATGTAGAAGCCAAGAAGCTCAGATGGCATGACAGGGATCCAACAGGATAAGAAATAAAAAAGGCAGAGAGAAAGGGAAAGCAAGCAAAGGAGATTATATATGGAGCAGCAGTGGTAACCGAGATAGAAATGGTAGCCAAGGAGGCCAAGAAACATCACCAGCTTTTGTGGACAATGGAAAAGAATGATGCGGGGGTGATACTCAGAGTTCATATCAGTAGTCCAATGGGTATCAGGGTGCCATGTATACTTAAATCTTCACACACTTAATATTCCTGGAAAAACATCTGTTACGCTGACTATAGTCATTTGGTTCTTCTTCACTTTACTTACTTGTGGTTGTCTAATCTGTACCAGCGATTTGCACATTTTTAGCCTTATGTGCTCTCAATGACTTAGATAAAGCTGGTGGGTGCTGTGGGTGGTGGTGCCCAACTGAAAGACCTCAACCATAGAGCGTGGACCAAGAAAAATAAACTAAAGGGGGAGAGAAAGAAAAAGACCATTGTAAACACTTTGGTCATCCAGAAGTCATTTGTCTAGCCTCCTTAACTATATACACTCTAGCTAAGAACAAAGGAGTTAGCAAGAGCACATCTGAGAATGTAGATGGATGATGCCAAGACCACACAGTAACCCTCCTGCAATTTACTCATTGAAAACTCCCCAGGCCCCAGAAGTGTGGCACCAGTTTCCCTTCTCTTAACTATGCCAGACATCGCTGCTCCCTGTGGGTCCTCGTTCCTGCAGAGCCTGGATATTGCCTCAACCCGGCAGTCTAGGCAGCTACTACTGTTCTGTTGGGGTCAAGCATGCAGCTTGAATACCATTTGTCATCATTTCCTCATGTTGTTACTGAGAATGTTTTATTCTTATTTCTAAACAAGTCTAACAAGTATGGTTAGTATCTTCTAGGCCAACTGCAGACCAGAACAGCAAAATACCACATGGGAGAGGGTATGTCATAAATGGTCGGCAAAAAGGTGACAAGTCACTTGGAGGGAGGGGCAGAAAAATTGCAAAAGCCTATGAACTTCATCTCAAACCAAAAAGCAGGCGGCCCATTCAATGTCAAAGAGAGTGGAGGTGGTGTGGCGGGAAGAAGATGGATTTTGGCATGAAACAGGTTCAGATTCAAGTTACAGGTCTTCTGCTGGTGGCTGTGTGATCTCGGGTAGGTGTTGGAGTTATCTGAGCCTCGCTGGCCTCATTTCTAAAATGGACATACTAATACTACATTCTTTAACCATTTGTTGTGAAGATTAAAGGTATGTAAAGCAACAGGTTTGTGGGAAGGACCCTTTTTTCTTCCTTCCCTCCTAGAAATGAATAAGTTCTCTGGTAATCACTAAATTTTATCAATTCAAATAGTACTTATTAAACTCATACTACATTATGGATTGAATAATCCATACTGCTGGGAACTATGACATAGAGTTATAGGAAAACCAGTCCATGCCATCAAGGGATTAAGGATTATTTGGGGAGAAAGACTATAAAACATAGGTTAGGTGGTAGGGAGAGATACTCCAACAGATCCGGGTACAAGTAATTGAGGCGGTACCAGTGGTCGCATGGAGTGGGTGACAACAGCCTGTTGGGGGGGGTAGGCATCGTATATTTAGAGCGATGGTAGTCCTGAATCATCAAGGAAACAAATTCTATTTAATAAACTAAGTTTAAAGAGGCAGGATATGAATAATCTTGTTCTAAAAATGTTCCATTTAAAATGATTAGAGCTAAAAAATTTCCGTGGTTTAGTTTGGTGGAAAAATCATTAATTTCTAGTGGAACCCCTTATTTACTGGTGTGTCAAATAAATGAGGCATTGCTGAAGTGGTGGATGAGAAAGGCAAAACAGTGGGAGGAAATGGAGAGGAGCCTGAGAAAGGGCTGGAAACATTCCGCTGCCAGCCTGTAGCACGAGCATCAGTCCTCGTAAGTGTGTTCTTCCTGCTGTCTCATTGAATCTTCACAGACACCCTGTGCAGGTGGTGGAACAGGCATTGTTCTCTACTGACAGATGGGAAGTCGAAGATGTGAGAAGCTATCACTTGTCTAAAGTCACACATTTAGTAAGTCGCACATCTGGAAGGTAGAACCCACATTCTCTGCTGGAGGCACACAAAAGGTAGAGAAAAGAAAGTCACCCACATTAAAATGCAGAGTTCTAAGACAATGTTGTTTAAAGATAGAAAACTTTAAAACCAGGAAGCAAACATCCAGGAAGTGAGAGGGGCACAAAAATTTTCTACATGTGAAGTCAATACTAAGTATGATCGCCTTACCACGCTTTGCCTCTTCTTTCTCTGTTCTTTCCTTCCTCTCCTCCTTCCTCCTCCAAACTGGTGAGGGCATGTGTGAGAAATACAAGAAGGGAACAGAGGAGAGGAATGGAAAAAAGAAAACAGGAAGTGAGGAGAAGAGAGAAGGCAGAAGAGAACAGGAGAGGGATGTGTAGGGAAATCGTAGTCATGAACATATAATATGCCTCCGGTAGATTTAAACTTTGGAAATAGGAACAGACTGAAGACTTTGTTTTAAAATATCTGCTGAAAAAAACTGAGGTCAGGGAAATGGTAAACGTGTGGAGGAGTTGAGATGATGGCTTTGCTTCCAGTAAATGAATAGGCTGTTTGGACAGAACTGAAAGCTTTCCCTGCGGTCCTGGGGCTGTTGGCTTCAGCTCCATGCTCTCTGCCTCTCTCTATTACTCAAGAGCAGCCACCGGCCAAGCACACATCCTCCCCACCAAGTCACTGAAAACACCACCGAGGGCCTGCCACTGCTGTAGGGCTCTGAAAAAGGATGGAATGCTGATTGCTTGGCACTCCTCAGGAAACAGCTCACCTGCAGAGCGAAGTGATCAAGACGATGGACGAGACTTGAGGCTCCTACATCAGACATCAGTGTTATCCCCCACTGTGTGATCTCTGGGGGTGCCAGTTTCTCCTCAGTGGGGGTTATTGTGAAATTAGAAGTAATAATTCATGTAAAGTACTTCATATAGGGATTGCTTATAATAAGTTCTCAATAAATATTAGCTTTTACAATAAATATTAGCTTTCCCCTGCTCTCAAAAATTAACACTATTTGTCCTGTGTCAAGCTTTAGTGAGTTCTCGGACCTATAATTAACATTTTTTTTTTTTAAAGAAAAGTAGCCCTCAGTCAAAACCAGCTATTCATCATTTCCTATTGTTCAACATGGAAATTTCTCTCCTAAAAATAAGTGACAAAAATCTAGTGGTGTTTGAAATGGCTCTAATTAAAAATCTTATGTAGCTATGGGCATTAGCCGGCTTCTTCCATCAATTTGGGAAGAATTGCTCCATGAATCAAGAATTGTAAATTTGTATCATTTACATTTTTATTTCTCTAAACAGTCTCCACAAAATTTAAAAGGACATAATTTTGAAAGTTGGTGTTTATTATTATTTTTATACGTAGTCCCATAAATGTGAACAGTTTAAAACCTCATTCATTGGGAATAATAGAATTCTGCCTGAGAAAATATTTGAGAAGAAATGGAGTTTTAGTAATCTCAAGGAAAGTTAATATTTTAAACTAAGATATAAATGGATATTAACAAGTAATAAAGCTAAGTTCATAAAAACTATACTTTACGAAAGGCCCTGATTGTTTTATACTGCATCATAAGTATAAAATACTTTGGTAACAACTTTAATTACTAGCATTAGAAATAAATGACTCCTGGGGCACCTGGCTGGCTCAGTCAGTAGAGCCTGCAACTCTTGATCTTGGGGTTGTAAGTTTGAGCCCACACTGGGTGTAGAGATTCCTTAAAATCTTTAAGAAAAAAAATAAATGACTCTTTAAAAAAAAGCCTGGATTTTTCTAGCTTACAAATAAGACTCTAAAGAATTCTTAGAAGAAAAAGTAATATTTCTTAATATTAATTACATATAGTTTAGTTGGTTAATGATACCATTATCCATTATCTCTTCTTATAGGTTTCAAACCCCTAGGGCTTTGTTTATCTTCAGTTGTATATGGAGAGAATTGTTTATCTTCAGTTGTATATGGACAGAATTCTATCCAGGGCATGCCTGGAGCATGAAGTTGTTAACTCTTTCCATTGAAGCTGGAGGTCACAGAAAAATCTCCCATGGGAGGAGCTGTTTTCTAACATGATTTAAGATCCTGGGCTCTGGAGTCAGACTTAACTTTAAACCTTGCTTCCCCTTGCAGGCTCTGTGACAGTGGGGAAATTACTTCAGGCCCCCATTCTGTGAAAGGAACATGATTATGGAATTCATCTCACAGCATTACTAAAAGTGCACACTTCAAGCAGTGACTGGTAAACAGAGAGCTCTCAGTGTATTCCACCATCACTATAGCTGACCTAGTACCAAAGGAAGTTTATTCACCTTAAACCTCATGGCAACAAGTTAATCAAGTCCTGACCTAGATTACATGTTCAACTGTACTTACACTCTGCCATATCATTTAGTGGTTTTGTGTATATCTCAGCCCAGCAGGTGATTTTCAAAAAATTGTTCTTTGTATAAATGTGTTGTAAAATGCTTTTGAAAAATCCCTTAGAATAAAACATCTATTAAGGTTCAGTTACTATATTATTAGTATTTCAGTTCCAAGGTGGCTTTTCTGATAGTAGGGTGAGTGTTGAATAACTTCCATGGACGTATTCTGACTTGTAACTTGTTTTTATTGTTGCTCATGTTTTATGGCAGTTGAAATATCACCAGGAGAGCCCTTGAATTTGCCCTCTCTCAACCTGCTCTTTACCAGCCATCACCCACTTACTCAAGCCCCAAAGCCTTGGTTTCTCCTTGACTCCTCTCTTTGGCCTCATATCCCATATCTACTATATCATAAGAACTGTAGACACTGCTTCTACATGTCTTGACCTGTTTTGCTCACTCTCCATGGTTATCAGTGTCTTCCAAACTTCATCCACCTACCCTCTTTCCTAAACCACTGTGATAGCCTCCTAAATGCTGTATTTGCTTTCACTCCTTTCTCTATAAAATTCATCTTCCACTAAATTCATCCTGGGGAAACAATATCAAATAATGATATTATTCTTGTTTAAAACCTGTTCTCCATTGAGAGCCCAGACTGATCCTGGTGAAACATACATCTAACCATGATACTACTCCTACTTAAAAACTTACAGTGACTTCTCATCCCTCTTAGAATAAAATCCAAAATCCTGACTCTGGAATACAAAGCTTTCTACATGCTGACCACCCCTATCTTTTTGATCTCATGTCCTACCCCCTCACCATCACCCACTGTGCCTCAGACACACTGGCATTCTTCCTGTTTCTTGAACATGCCAAGATTTCATCTTAAGATCTATGTACTAGCTATGGCCTTTGCCAGGAATGCCCTTACTCCCAAACTTTTCATGGCTGGCTCCTTCTGGCCCTTCAAATTTCAGCCTAGGAGATACTTTGGGGGAGATGCCCTCCTCTCCTGTTTAATTGAAAAGATCTGCCCAGATCTTGCATCTCACATCGCCTTTTTAATGTTTACATGGTATTTATCACAATTTGATGTTTTCTTATTCATTAATTTACTGCTTACTTGTCTATTTGTTTATTATCAGCCTTGCTCCCACTAGAACATAAGTTACAACAGAGTATGGACAACATTTCTCTGTCTCTCTTATATCTCTGTATGGTATCCTTTCTGTTTGGCAGAGAGTAAGCACTTGATAGACATATGTTGAATGAATATATGGAAGAATTTTCAGGTTGCTCAAGGGGAGAAGCTCCCTATATCCTGCCCATGGCCACTTCTAAATCTACTCAATTCTTAATTTTCACCCAAGATAATTCCATGCCATGGCCCAGAAAAGTGTAATGACTTGACGTCCTCATCAGGAAAGTGGTATAATTGATTATTTCTTTCAGGACTGGGATGATTTCTATACTATCATCCATTTTATCTCCCTTTTCTCAAATTTTTTCCTTGCCTCATATTAACATCTTCAACAAAATCACTTAATCTGGGCAAGTATTATTACCTCCTTGTTTTCTAAGGGAGAAAATTGAGGCTTGAAAAGGTCACCCACCTCATAAATGACGGACTAGAGATTTGAACCTGGGTCTGTGTAATTCCAAAGATCATAGATTTTGCCTTGCCTGGAGATAGTATCCCATTAATTACTGTGGTCTCAAATTTCCCACAAGTCATTAGTGAGTTGACCAAATGGTTCCCAAGCTTGGTTGCCCTTATAGAAGCATTTAGAGATTCCTGAGTCCCCTTAGATTTGCAGAATAAAAATCTGCATTTTTAAGGAGCTCTCCAGATTTTGGTGACACTGAGTTAGATAAGAAAAACAAAACCAGGTTAGGGAATGTTAAATACATGTTATCACCAAGAAGGCCTTTGAAACGACAGCTGAGATTAGTTTATCTGATGAGGTTAGTGATCCAGTGAGCCTCAGGGACCGAGACATGGAAACATAGGGATCAGAATCCCTCCAGCCCTTAGTTGGGGAGGAGGGGCAGGGTGTGCTATTTACTAGGAGAAGAGCCTCAAAGCATGAGACAAGGCCGGATTTGGGTGTGGAGGGCAATCCAAAGGAAGTAAAAGAGCATTCTTTAAGTGGTTTGAGGTCCTCTAGAAAATCCAACTAGATATCTGAGCTATTCTAACAGGCTCCAAGTTTCTTGAAGTCTTTGCATAAGTCACACCACATGTATTTGAGCCATTAAAAGAAGGCTACACAAAGTGAAAGGGGCGTTTTATAGGAGTGTAAGATTATTTAGGCCATCAAAAATGGCTTATCAGCATCTCCATACTACTCCCCAAACACTGAGAAGTCTGTTTTATGATATAATGATGTTGTAATGAAAGAAACAGCACATCTGGAGTGCTTTTCTTATTGGAGAACACACAGTTTTGTCAAACCCACATGCCCTAATAAAATGCTGCTCCACCACACTTCTTGCTAGCATTGAGTCCTATCTCATAGAAGAGATAAATGGCCTCCCAAGGCTTAGAAACCATGGGAAGTCACATCTGGTAGCTAGCACCTGACTGGCCTATTCATGGAAAAGGTCAGTTTAGTGCAAAAGGGCATTTAAAAAAATCATCTCTGCTGGAGAGAATTGAGCAGCTGTCAGTGGAGAAGGGTTTCACCCTTCCACACCATTCCATTCTTAGTGCCCATTGCTCTAACCATAGCTGGGAGGGCCATGACTCTGCATTTGGTAACATTATTGCAGGCTAATCTCATCTTCTTTTTGTATTAGTGCAAAATTAGAAATGCAAGTACCTCTATATTGCCTATATTGATTCAATATCCACATGAAGACAGAGCATTTCATTTTATTACAACTTGAAGTAGTATTTTAGGATTGGGATCTATTGTCTTTTAAATATTCTAGTATTGCCTTTTATATTTCAAGTTAGTTTGATTTGTTAAGTTGAGGTTTTTTTCCCAACATTTGGTCATGGTTTGTCATAAAAAATATATTTTGCTATTCCCAAATTCGAGTCAAGAGACAGTTCCAAGGAAACCTACTTGAAGGAGAAGCGTATTGGGGTCAGGTTATAAGGGATACCATTTTGATCTCAGTACTAGTATGCGGCTCCCATAGTGTCCACCAATAGCTTTCCTAAGATGAAGGAAGTAAGGGGTCATCTTTTATAATGTTTGGAAGTTTCAAAATGCCTGTTCTGGGTAAAGGACTTGTTTGACTAGATTGGAAGACTGTCTCCTAGCTAGATTTAGAAAGTCACCATTCAGAGTTGGTCTCTATGCTCTACTGCCCAGTGGACAGTTATATATCTTGAATCTAAGGTTTAATATCACAACTCTTCTCTCCAGGTCATCAATATCAGATGTTGATAACATCTGAAAAATTATTTTTAATTATTTTAAGAACATCTCCTTTTAAAAAAATCACTACTTTATATTTTAACTGTCCTATTTCTCAATTCAATTTTAAATGGCCTAAAAAGAAAGGCAGTATCTACCTCAATAATTCAGAGATTAGTCCTCTGGTGTTCATGGATTCAAAATCCTTTGTCACCAGTGAGTCAAATTTCTAGCTTACTTAATAAATGCTGAGCTTTCATATCACCTCATCCCGAGGAGATAAGTTCATATTGAAATAATTTTCCTTTCATTGAAAGCAAAATAGCAATATCTCCAGAATAGTCTACTCTTACAAAAAAGTCAGGAATCTTTGAGACCATTGTGTATAATTATTTTATGTTTAGCTAAGATTTTTTTTTAAAAGTCTTCAAATATATACTTTAGATTTTTAATAAAGGTTTTATGTAGAGTTTAAATATTTAGTTTAACATGTTTAAGTTTCAATGATTCATGTCAAAACAAAATTACATATTAGCCAAATGCCAAACAAGTTTGACATGGAGATAAATCAGATCTGGGCCACTGGGGCTCCAGCCGGCAAAGTGCTGCTAAGTATTCCAGCATTATGCATGCAATTTCCTTACCAAGCCTCCTCTCTCCGCCTTCAGACCTTGAGGCTTAAGGGGGGGTCTAGTAGAAATATGGAGAATACTCCATTTCTATTAATTTATCATAGCTGAATTGACACCATGAATGGTGACAAATAGGTCTTTTTCATCCACACAACAGTTACCATTACATTTTCAATGGTTTCTGCTTGATGTCAGGAACAGCAAGTTTAATTACACAAAAGCTGGTGGAGGCTTGTGCTGTGAATTTAATGCCAGGAGAGAGAACCTGCTGGACATCAACTTTGACCCTGCATAGAAAGATAGAAGCTATATAAGTATACACATGGATCAAGATAGTGGAGATTACAAAAGTCATAAGAAAATTTACTTCTTCAGGTCAGTGTTCTATTTATCTAGAAAATTTGATGAACTGAAAGTGAGAACAGCTGCTAAATATTATTCCCTGATTTCCTTCTGTCTCAAGAGTTGACTATATCCCTAAAATTATAACTACAGGTGAAATGTGAATTTTGCAAAATGTCTTCAGTCTAACTTCAAGAACTGCTCAGGCTTTGATTATGGTATTTAATAGACTGTCGTTAGTTAAAAGAGAAGAGCCCATTATAGCATTGTTGGTTGAGTAGTAGAATTCTCATGTATAGAAACTACATGATAAAGTGTGGCCCCAAAATGTAATTATTATCACTAGACAACCATTTAGAGTTACTTGATATCTATTATATATCAATAAATCTAAATGGAGGTGGATCACAAGCACATTTTCCTTCATAGCCTACACTTAATATATTTTTCTTATCTTACTTGATTATGACATAATTCTCTGTATAGTTTCACCTCTAGGAAATAAAGAAAATAATATTGATAATATAAAATGAGCCATCTTGCCAAGTGTTTCAATATTGAGAAAATGCAATTTATTCTGTCTATTAATGGCATGCCTTATTTCAAGTATATATTGATTTTCTTATATAACTATAAAATGAAGTTTTTTATAAGAGTAACTATAATAACTTTTATAAATATGTTCACTGATGCCTTACCTCAATATTTTTAAGGATACAAGAGTTTAATGAGTAGATGGCACAACTAACTCAGATCCAAATGATAATAAAAACAATTAGCTATCACAAATAGTGCTTAACGATCAACTGGATGAATGTGTAAAACTGCACATTAGAGAATCATGCCAAGAAATCACAAATCCTGATATTTTGCTGTTCATTTGTCCTTTATAGTTGCTGAGAAGTGTTTTTTTTTAAACTGGAGCAGAAGGGAAGGCAGGTACATACACACCTGTCCCAGAGGTTGGTTGGTTGGTTGGTTGGTTGGTTGGTTGGTTTTGTTTTGTTTTGAGAGGGAGAGAGAGAGGTGGGGTAGGGACAGAAGGAAAGCGAGTAATAGAAAAATCTTAAGCAGGCTTCACACTCAGTGTGGGCCCTGATGCGGGGCTCAGTCTCACAGCCCTGAGATTATGACCTGAGCCGAAATCAATTGTTGGACACTTAACTGACTGAGCCACCCAGGTGCCCCTGTCCCAGGGTTTTGATGATCCTTTGTGGATTTTTTTGAGTGGAAAACCATGTGGAATAGATTCCTTTCCCTTCTAGAGATCTCTTGTAATAATATTAAAGAAGATCAAGAGCTAAACTGTATTCTTGCTATCTGCTGATTGAAATACCATCTTTAGGTTCTGGATAAATAATATAAATCATTCTTTGAGTGTATTTTGGATTAACTATTATAACCATATTCATCTATTATAACTATCTAGTTATTATTATAACTATATTTAAAATATAGTTAAGGATAAACTTATCTAACACTTGCTACCAGGCACCGTGTAGAAGCTGGTAATATAAAGAGACATACATGGTGCTGGATTTTCTGGATCATGTAAAAAGACACCATGCCCTCAGGGAGTTTACAATGTTACCGGGGAGACAAGAAAACAATTGGAAATATGATCACATATAAGCAACCTGACACATTGTTGGGGATAGACTATAAGGTAGGTGAGCTTGAAAAGTAGTGGTCAGTCTGTGTTCCAACATCAAGGGAAGCAGGGTAATGATGAGAATGCTCCTAAGGAGGAGACTCTTCACTCAAGCATCAATATATGTCTGAATGCTACAACTCAGAAAATGCTTTGGCTTGTGGCATCATAATGCGAACAAAGAGTCAATGAAATGCTGAGAGTTTGGACTCTATTGCAAATCAACCTCGTAATTAACCCCTCTTTAATTGTTACTTTCAGAGATCCTAGGAGAGAGAGCCCTCCTCCCAACCACAACCTTCTTTGCCTTTTTCCCACTGGCATATCCATACTTCTTTCCACATCTAACTTAAACATTTTGGGAAGAGTCATGTTTCAAAAAAAAAAAATTAAGAAACATCTTGATTTTGGAAGGAAAGAGCATTAGTATCATATATACATAAATAATTAGAAAATAATTATACAGTGAGCTGGGAATAAAATACAGTTTAAGAAATTCTGATTATATCAGAGATTTTTGTTATTTTGTGTATGAATATGTGAAGAGTCATTCCAAGGTGTGGTTAGACAAAAAAAAAAAAAAAAATTCTGGAAAGGGAAGGTTATGATTAGTGATCACGAAAGCAGCAACTCACTTGCTGAGGAAAATACAGTTCTTTTAATTAGAATGGAAGGCTCCAACTCTGAATATGTTTTCTCCCATAGCATTACAATTATGGCAATAAAATTTAGATATTTTTATATTAAGCTCTTATATTCCCCTTGAGATTTTTCTCAACTCCTATATGATTCAATTAATTTTTTTTACTTAAAATTAAATGAACCCTTTTTTTTTATATGGATGTGTACACTCTTGGCCCCAAGATGGAAAGTTATTTGCTTTAAATTCATGATTCAGCAGGGTATTTTATGGCTAGCAAGAGTTGCAGCTTAAGTGCATATCTTCTGTACATACAGAGGTCAGAAATAATTTGCTTCATGATATAGAAATTAAAATCAATACTCTTACTTCCTTAAAAAAACAAACATAATGTAAATGAGAAATGAGTAAATTATTAATAAATGGGCTTATATAAAATATAATACAAGCTAAGCAAGGTCAACCCAGAGAGTTGAGTTTTAAGAAGCAGTGCAAGTTACAAGAAGCATGAGGAAGTTAGACATGTCATCACAGCTTTGTCTTACAAAGTTGCTCCCATGTGAGGGTTTTAAAGCCATATTACAAACACCCTCTTAACTGTCCCTGTGAATAAGTGCCTGATATGGTGAAATTCAGCTTGAGGATGAGGAACTGGAGAGCAGAGAAGTCTTTCTCCACCAGGAAGTCTTGTAGATATTACCTGGGGGAGTTCTGAGTTTTCTCATTAACACAACCAGCAATCAAGCTAGAGGGAGTCCCATTGGATGCTGTGGTCAGGGGCAGTCAGCTTCTCGATTTTCACTTCCAATGCCTTTGTATTTGTTCTCTGCTCAGGATTTAGACAAATCCTAGACACTCTAGGATTATCTCTTCCTTTCTCTCTCTGCTTGGTAGTTTCCATCTATTGAAAAATGTGATGAGTCAAATCTGGCTGGATTAGTCAGAGAGGGTATTTTCTCTTAGATTGTTAGAGAACAGAGCTTATCAGCTACCATCTTTCTGGGTCCTGCTTTGGTTTACGATTTCTACACAGGGTCTGGTTTTTACTTCTTATTTCCCAAGTCAAAAATAGGTATTTCCATTTTCCCCCAAGCGGAGGCAGGCTGCTTGAGAGCCTGACCCCCACAAAAGATGGACAGATATAAAACTTACAATCAGCAAAGTCAGAATCAAATTTGATTCTGGCTTTCTTACCTTCTATGCATGTTATTTTTATCTGTAAGATCCTTTCTTCTGCTGTCAAGTTGTTGCTTCCATAGCAATTCATTCATTTGTTGAAACAAACAAACACAATTTGAACATTAACTTTGGTTGTCAGTTTTGGGGATATAATTCCATACCAAGTGTTCCCTTACCTTAAAGCATGAATAGTTCAATAAGAGGGATTCATGAAAATGAATAAATCACAACAAAATAGTGTATAATGAATGCATGTCTAAAGTACTGTGGAGACATTAAGGAGGATATGATTATTGCTAACCAGTGGGAGGCAATGCTAGATGCATAATTTTATCAGTGGAGGGATGACCAATATTGCCTCCTTTTCTGCCTTCTTGTGATACTTTAATGCTGAGGTGATCTTTTTTTTTTTAGTGGACAAATAGGCATTTCTTATGATGGAAGTAAATAGGTACTGCCTGAGTAATTATATGGTCCCTGAGGTCTCCATTTGCTTTCAGCTGGGCATAACACTTTCTAAAAAGCCTCTGCTGGTGAACCAGTGAAGATAAAGTTAAAGCTAATTAACAGAGAGAAATTGGGAGCTGTGTGGGCTGGGTCACTAAGGGTGGGATCACAGACATTTTCGTCTTTTATGCTCAGCCCCTACCATGGAAGATGGTTGTTGAAACTATATATATGTACCCATACATATTCACTTTTCTAATGAATACTTCATAAAACATGAGGTCATTTGTAATAGTATCTTTCAAGCAGACCTTTCAGGAAGAATTTCATTGCTCTTTGACCATAACAAATCAAATAGATCTCTAGCAGAGACCTCAGAGCCTCAGTTACAGACTAGAGTCGAAGTTCAGAACAGAGGGTCATTTAAATCTAGGGCATTAGGAAAGGAGATTAAAGCACTACAAAAAGGAAAGCCTTGTTCAGAGACATTATGTGGGCACAAAAGGTGGGAGATTATTTATTATAATGATTTATTCAGCCACAAGGGAAAACATGAGTTAGAATGACATGATTTTCATCACACCTTTCCCCGGAGGAGTTCAAGAGACTATCCAGTCTTATGTAATGGACAGCAATTCTCTTTACGCTATTTTGCTTTGTTCCTAAACCCTAGCAGATATCAGTAATAGAGAATTCCTAAAGAGGACCAACTTATCCTCTTCTCAAAAATTACCCTCCCACAGATTATATAAACTCATGAATACTTAAGGACCAGCTTATTTAATTTGTTCCTAACCACCATAGTTATCTACATATTTATCACCAGGCTAACCTCCTTATTTCACTTCCTAATGCTCCATTTGTCCAATGCTGAATACTTTTTTGTCCCCTCACTTTTGTGGAAGAAACTGTTCTTTCCTTCCTCAAACTTAACCACATCATTTCAACTTTCAATTACTTTTTCAGCTTGAGAGGAAAAATTCAAACACAAAACAAAGAATCTGGTGGGAGGGGAAGGGGACGAATTCTTGCTCTGCTTTTGTTACCAACTGATAGTAGCACTAACTGGGAATTTTGTTTTACTTCCTGGGTTTCAGTTTCCTTGTTTACCAACAACAAAGGAAACACTAAATAACATAATATTTAAGACATGTTCTGGTAAAACAAGGATATGATCTTATTGTCATTATTATATATTTTTTTTTTGAGAGAGAGAGAAAGAGAGAGAGAGAGAGCATGCATGAGAAGTGGCGGAGGGACAGAAAGAGAATCCCAAGCAGACCCCATGCTCAGCAAGGAGCCTGAGGCAAGGTTCGATCTCACAACCCTGAGATTATAACCTGAGCCTAAGTGAACAGTTGGAGGCTTAACCGACTGAGCCACCCAGGCACCCTGATCTTGTTGTTATTAAGAGGAGTGGAACCAAATTCCATGTCATGCGAGAGACACTAAAGTCATGAAGGAGCCAGCCTTCTCATATCTCTAAGGTCACTTATATGTGTCTGTGTTTATACACACACATATATTTAATAATATGTATTTATTGTGCACACGTATACAAATGTGCCTATTTTTCTAAACTCTCCAAACAGCATGCTTTCAGTATAACTGTTATTATTGTTCTAACATCTTTGATTATTCTATTTCTTATAAACAACAGAACAGTGTAATAAATGTCAGAAGAGCTGCATTCTGTATTCCTCTGTACACACAAATTTGTGAGTTTGGACATGTCCACACAGTCTCATTGGGCCTGTGTTTCATCTCCAAAAAGAAGAAATTGGGGGAAATAATCCCAATTAGGTCTATAATTATGTCATGTTTATATTAATGAAGATAGGAAAAAAATGTTTCTGTGGCATAACAAATTAAACCCCAAATCTTGTGGCTTAAACCAACAAAAGTTTTTCACATGAAAAGTCTGATGGCAAGCTGAGAGATACTTAATGATGACTGTCTTCCATGTGGTGTCCCAGCAAACCAAACTGCTTGAATCTTGTCTCTCTGCTATTTTTACACAAAGGACCCCACTTTCCCCAGGGCTCAGGGCCCATCTCAAGCCCCATTGCCTCTGCCTCTCTCAGTTCCTTGTCCAGAACAAGAGCCATGGTCTTATCTAATAGCAAGCTAGCTAGCTGAAAGATAAGTAGAAAATGGAACTTAGCATCATCTCTGCCACGGTGCTAAATCCGAATAGAGCAGGGAGTGTGACTCGTGGAACAGTTTCTTCTGTCTCATCTTAAACATCATGGCATTTAGAATATGTTTGTCACTCAGTGCATTCTGAAAGAGCAGGAGATTTTCCTTTACGGAATGACATTTGACATTGAGGGGTGGTTCTTAGAGTTCTCTTGGTCTTTTAACACATCAAAAAGTTCTAAATTCCCAACCTTATATCCCTCAAGTTTAATGGTGAGAAATGTGCACTCCCTCTGTTGAGGGCTTTGCTAGTGGGACACTGACCTAGACTTACATGACCCATGTGCTGAAACATGGAGGGCTCTTGGGATAGTCTTCGGGATGAGAAATAGAAATGGAAAAGCAGAGGAAGAGCTAAAGGAGATCAGTCTTTTTTAAGAAGAACTTTCATGTTGATTTAGAAGGTTTTGGTAAAATAGGACTTCTTCTGGTTTTTTGTTTTGTTTTGTTTTGGGTAAGGGATGAATCATGGAGAAGAGAAAATTATCATGAAAAATCACACATGAGAGCATAGAAGTCAATTCAGACAGAGTTTGGGGGTGGTACTCAATAGACAACACCAGCTTTTTCATTTGCTCTTTATCAAGGTTAAGGAGAATTTTGCCTTGATCGAACAGTTTCCACAGAGGTGCTTGGGTGGTTGATGCTGTAGAGTAGATGATGACAGATAACACTCTTAGGTCAAGGCCTTTGGGATGGCAATGTGCACGGAAGGGTTTTTCCAGGGAGGTTTGCTTCTGCCCACTAATTGTGGTCATATATTTTATGGCTTTGGGAATATCATGGCTATGAGTAGGAGTCCCAGTGCTGCAAGAGGCAATGTTTGTGTCTGATTCAGCAAGAGCTGTGGTCCTATGGACTTCCCAGGGTGCTTCTGAAGCTGCTATTGATAAAATCACTAATGACATTAATTTGCACATTCAATCATGTGTTTTCTTGCCTTATTTTGCATAATCTGTTTACAGTTGCTACTGTTGATGATCTCTACTTTCTGAAAGTCTCTCTAATTTTTAGGCCCTACTTTTTTACTTTTAACATCTTATCTGGCTACTACTTTTCCTCCTCATCATCAGTAAATACTTTTTCTGCCAACTCTTTAAATAGTAACATTATCTAGAATTTTATCCTTGGTCCTTTTGGCTTCTCATTCAACCTGTGTTTCTTAGGGGAATCTTACGTACACTAGTGGTATTTAGTCACCACCAAAACCTTTAAAATAATCTTTGGGGCTGCATTCACTAGAGAAAATAAGAGAAAGAGTCAGCTGGTGCTAACCCATATTGATAGTCTTCAGACTGACCCAGGCCCTCAACACTGCCTGGCTGTCTTTCTATTTTCTGTAGACACTGCCCTCTCTTAATCTCCACGAGAGCAATTTTAGATCTTCTATACCTATTGACATTTGACCTCTCACCTTGCTTCACAATGGTTCACAACAGGAACCATTGGCCAGGATGAGTATCAAGAAGAGGCTGGTCAATGGTGTTAAATGTTGCAGAGAGGCCAAGGAAGATAAGATGTCAACTATGGATTTAGGAATAAAGCCATCATTAGTTATTTTATTAAGATTTTCAGCAGAGAAGTTAAAAAAATCATATTGCAGATTATCAAAACTGATGGGGATCACAGAAGGGATCATGATGTTCCCCCAAGCTTTTTAACTGAAGTGTTGCCATGAAGGGAAAGAAAGAGAGAGAAATAGTTGGTCACGTGGGATTGAGAGAGGGTATTTAAGAGATTAGAGAAAATCAGCATGCTTTCATCCTAATGGGAAAGGGGGCAGTAAAGACAAGAGTTGGAAAACAATTCCTTTGCCCTACAAACCTTCTCCTGGTTTTCCTCCTGCTTGCCTGTCCATGTGCTCTTGGTCAGACAGATAGGCACACACTACCGGGGTAGATGCTTGGTTGCATAGTAGAGCTGTTCACTAAATTGCAGCAGTCACTATTTCTCAGACGCTCTGTGGTGAAGGATTAGTTTTAAAAACGTTTCTCATTCATTGTATACTTTTATAAAATACAATAAAAATGAATGACTAGAAGCATGCAGTTCGATATTGCAGCATTGTCAAATTGCTGTGAAAGTTTCTAAATGCTTACTTTCAGTTTCTGTACTTACTTCATGGACCAGTTCAAATAATCCCCAGACCATCACTGGTCCATAGCTCATGCTTTCAGTAGCACTGACCTAGAGAACATAGATCCCTACAGGGATTAGCAATGTGGAAGATGGTGATAAATTTCATTTTGGACATGGTAATTGGGTAGAGCACAAGATAGATGCCTTAGAGAAAAGTTAAAGAACCCGTAAAAGAGCATGCTGTCCATCAACTGTGGAAGAGAAAACTAAAATGTGGTATATCTGTATCATGGTAAACTATTCGGGAGTAAAGAATGAGAGCAATAAAGCTAAGTGTCCTAATAGTGAGAGAGCTCCAAGACAATGTTAAAAAGGCATAATATGATTTAAAATTATATCTGTATAATTATAATTACATATTATATATTTGTAAGATACATTGAAAAACTCTAGAAGGTTATACATCTGTGAATGGTAGTTATTTCTAGGGAGGAAGGTAGGGTTAATAGGGAATACAACGGTTTAGATCCACATGTTATTTTTTAAAGTTAACTTCTGTATTGGTATTGTTTTTTTATAGATTTTTAACAGTATTTATGTATTATTTAGGTAATTAAAATGATAATTATAAAGTTTTTATATATAATGCAAATATTACTTTAAAATATGTGGAAATATAAAAGTAATCAGTAGCTTGTTACAGTTTACGCTTGTAGCAATTATGTAATTAAAGGAGGCAATTTTAACATACCAGTGTGGTCTCGAGGACTTAATCTGTCTGAAACTCAATGTGCTTATCTGTAAAATGGAGCTGATCTCCCTTCCCTTCTGGGACTACTACGACGATTACCAGATACCATATACGGAAATGCCCTTGCAGAATAGATGCTCCATAAACATGAGTTCTCTTTCCCTTCGCTGACAAAAAGTCGGCATTTTAAAAAATTCAGTGTTTCAAAATTGTGCTTTATGTAAATCTTCAGGATTGAATTAAATAGACGTCCGAGTTATACTTGTAATTTTTTTTCTCCAAATCCTGGAAAGTCCTTCCAAAGCACTCATACCATGTAATCAATTAGGCAAATATTTTTATCTCATTCCTTCAACTGGTTCCATGCAAAATACACTGAAATATTTTCTTCTTGACCTGTTGTATTGAGAAAAGAAAGAACTTGACAGAAAGAGGGCATTTTTGAAGTTCTTTTTGAATGATAATGGGAGAAATATATGGTGTGTGGAGAGGTGGGGAGCATCCCACATAATGTATCATATGCAGAACGTACAACAGAGAATTCAATACTGAGCTTCTAAAACCTCAATAGTGCTTACTGTAAGTGATATTTTTGTGGCCTTTTCTTTGCCCAGATATTTGTCATTCTGGAGTTGATTTAGAAAGAGATTCATGGAAAGTCATAATTATTTAAAGAAGGGAACAGGCAAAGTGTTCTTTTGCCATGTCTATAAATCTTTCCTTATGCTCTGCTGAGAACTCTGCTCTGGCTGTCGGATTTAACCATGTAACTGGAGTATATCATAATGTCAGGAGTTGTCAGACCCTCAGAACTCTCCATAATGTGAGATCACAAGCAGAGACAATTTCATTGTAACATTTCTGACTACAAAGTATAAATACCATTCAGTTGGCACATTGACATCACATCAGGGATTTTTTTTCCTTCCTTATACTTTAAGTTTGTTGAGGCATTTAAATCTGTAAAGTTAGACAAAGCTAGGATAAGAAAATTAAAATTCATAATAGAATGACAATGTCAGAATAAAAATATATTTTTGAAAGGAAATATAAAAGAGAGAATTTAAAATAAAGATTACAAAGATATTGAAAAAAAATGTTGCATGTATTGCCAGTTATGCTTTCATTAGTTTTCTCCAGAGTGCAAAAACGTTTCTCAGAACAATTTAAAAATAGTGGATACACCAAAAATCACTCAAACACAAGATTTAAAAATCTCATTGTGAAACTTGAAAGAATATTTTTTTCTCGTGATGAAGTTACCAACTGGGAGTATTTCACAAATTCTTCAGTGTGTTCATCTGCCTCTCTGTGTACCGCTATGGTTCCCTTAACAGCCATTGTTTTTAAAATGGAAAAAATTTGAACACTTGCATGAACTCAGACGTGCAAAATGAGTTTACAGATATTTTTTAGTGTGATTATGCATTTCTCGTATATATGCCTTTTTTTGCTATGCAAAAACTGTGGACTCAACCATTAAAAAATAAAATATAGAAAGGAAGATAGAGACTCATTATTTTATTTCTAGAAATACCTTACTAAATTCACCTTTGTACTTCCAGGTTAACCTTAACTTCTTGGTTAATGATTTACAAACAACATCCTACTAATTTTCCCCTTCAGAATCATTATTTCCTGATTGTCACTAAGGAGGATGATTGTTAGGAGATATGTACATGAATATTTGTGCCATGCTGAGAAAGGAGATAGTATTCTCTTGCTCCATTATATTGGGAACTCTTTCTCCTCTCTGGAAACCAAACATGCTTCCTAAACTCTACAGTCCAATCTCTCTTGCCCATGGTGTGTTGGAAGCCTGAACTTCACATCTGAAGTACATGCATGGACAATTCACTTGGTCTTTCATATGCCAAAGCAAATCTCACTTTATTTTTTATTGTTATTTTATTTTTAAATTTTATTTATTTTTAAAAATTTTGTTTTTAAGTAATTTCTACAATGTGGGGCTCAAAACTACAACTCCAAGATCAAGAGTCACATGCTCTACCAACTGAGCCAGCCAGGTGCCCCTATTTTTTCATTTTTATTTTAAAATTTTAATCCCAGTATAGTTAATATACAATGTTATATTAGTTTCAGGTGTTCAGTGATTCAACAATTCTGTACATTACTCAGTGCTCATCATGGTAAGTATACTCTTAATCCCCTTTATCTATTTCACCCATCCCCCCACCCACTTCCCCTCTGGTAACCATTAGTTTGTTCCCTATAGTTAAGGTCTATTTTTTGGTTTGCATATTTTTCTTCATTTGTTTGTTTTATTTCTTAAATTCCACATATGAGTGAAATCATACGGTATTTGTCTTTCTCTGACTGACTTATTTCACTCAGTATTATACATTCCAGATCCATCCATGTTGTTGCAAATGGCAAGATTTCATTCTTTTAATTGTATGAATTTACCAGATCTCCTTTATCCATTTATCTATGGATGGACACTTGGGCAGCTTCCATAATTTGGCTATTGTAAATAATGCTGCAATAAACATAGGGGTGTGTGTATCTTTTCGAATTAGTGTTTTTGTATTCTTTGGTTAAATACACAGTGGTGGAATTACTGGATCCTATGGTAATTCTATTTTTAATGTTTTGAGGAACCTCCATACTGTTTTCCACAGTGGCTGCACCAGTTTGCATTCCCACCAACAGTACACAGGGTTCCTTTTTCTCCACATCCTCACCAACACCTGTTGCTTCTTGTGTTTTTAGCTGTTCTGACAGTGTGCGTGTTATCTCATTGTGGTTTTGATTTGCATTTCCCTGATGATGAGTGATGTCGAGCATTTTTGCATGCGTCTGTTGGCCATCTGGATGTCTTCTTTGAAGAAATGTCTGTTCATGTCTTCTGCCCATTTTTAAATTGGATTATTTGGGTTTTTTGGTGTTGAGTTGTACAAGTTCTTTATATATTTTGGATACTAGGCCTTTATCTGATATGTCATTTGCAAATATCTTCTCCCACTCAGTGCTTATCTTTTAGTTCTGTTGATTGTTTTCTTGGCTGTGCAGAAGCTTTTTATTTCAATGTAGTCCCAATAGTTTACCTTGCCTCAGGAGACATATCTAGAAAAATGTTGCTGTGGCTGATGTCAGAGAAATTACTCCCTATGGTCTCTTCCAGGATTTTTATGGCTTCAGGTCTCACATTTAGGTCTTTAATCCATTTTGAGGTTATATGGTGTAAGAAAGGGTCTAGTTTCAATCTTTTGCATGTAGCTGTCCGGTCTTCCCAACACTATTTGTTGAAGAGACTTTTTCCGATTGCATATTCTTGCCTCGTTTGTTGAAGATTAATTGGCCATATAATTGTGGGTTTGTTTCTGGGTTCTCTGTTCTGCTCCATTGATCTATGTGTCAATTTCTGTGCCAGTACCATACTGTTTTGATTATTACAGCTTTGAGTATATCTTGATTTGTAGGATTGTGATACCCCCTCTTTTATTCTTCTTTTTGAAGATTGCTTTGGCTATTTGGGGTCCTTTGTAGTTCCATACAGATTTTAAGATTATTTGTTTCTAGCTCTATGAAAAATGCTGTTGGTATTTTGATAGGGATTGCATTAAATCTGTAGATTGCTTTAGGTAGTATGGACATTTTAACAATATTTGTTCTTCCAACCCATGAGCATGGAATATCTTTCAATTTATTTGTGTCATCTTCAATTTCTTTCATCAGCATTTTATAGTTTTCAGAGTATAGATCTTTGATCTCCTCAATTAAGTTTATTCTTAGGTATTTTATTATTTTTGGTGCAGTTGAAAATGGGATTGTTTTCTTAATTTCTCTTTCTGTTAGGCAAATCTCATTTTAAATGCTCAGAGTGTAATAAGTTTTTCATAGACATAGGACAAGTACTTTGGTTGGTAAATGAAAACATCCTTCAGTAAGGTGAAAACCAGACCTTAATACATATTTTGATTATTTGACTTTTTACATAGTTTACTTAAATCAGAGACCACTATAAGCTGTCTTGCTCTTGATATGTATCCTTGACTTTTGAAACGATGATATTGGTGTATTCTGCTCTGTTTGTTTTCTGTTTTAGGGTAAAGTCTGGTCAGAGCCAGGAGGGCATGGCACACTGATCCCTCTCCATTAGACTTATTCAAATCTCATCCGAAGATCTCTCCTTTTCTCCCTTTATCCATTTTTTTTTCCAGGCAATCTCACTCTGACCCATGGCTTTGATTATCATCTCCATGCCTTACATGCTCTGTCTATTTTTATCTTCAGCCCTGAGTTCTCCTTGAAGCTCTAGGCTGGTATGTTCAGTTGCGTATTTGGTATCTCCATGTGGATATCTTAAAGTCATTTTAAATTCTACTCATCCCAAACTGAACTTATTATCATTTTCACCTTCCCATCCCAAACAAAACAGGTCTTTTTTTAGCATTGCTGTTTCAAAGGTAAGCAAGCCGGAAAGCTGAGTCATTCTTGAAGGCACGCTTTTTCCATCTGCCATGTCCAACTGATCCATCACCAGGGCCTGCTGATTTTACTTTGTAAATATCTCTCAAACCAACAACTTCTCTCTGTTTTCATTGCCACCACCCTAGTTCATGCTGCCATCATCTTCACCTGGAGCACTGTAAAAGCCTCTGAAAATCTTCTGCTTTATTACTTTCAAATCTGGCTGCATTACCCTGTGCACTCTGCCACTGCTAGAATGATCTTTTTTATAAAATGTAACTTCCCATGCCAGTCCCCTGTTGAAGCAACTACATGGCTCCTCATTAATTTTAGAGTAGAGACCAACATTTTTAGAATGGCCTTTTCAGCTCTGCCGTTCTTCCTTCTACCTTCCTCTTCAGCGTCGTCTATCGCCACCCATCCTTCCTCAGGGATTTTCAGTCTCATCCCTTCTTCATCAACTCCCTTTGCCCACCACCAACATATGCACCGTCCCATTACTCCCACTCTCTGTTCAGGTCTCCACAAACTCCTTACTTCCTCAAGGTTGTCCTGCAGCGTCCTTTTTAGGTCAAAGTCCCTCTTACAAACTCCCAGAGCACCACTGCGCTACCCATTCCGAGGAAGCGCTTACATTTACACGCGTATTTTATAGACATCTCCCACACTGGATGATCAGCTACACAGGAGCAGGCACTGTGTCTGGTTTTACTAAATATTGTGTCCCCAATACTAAGTACAGTGATGGTACTTGGGCTGGCTTCAGGGGTGATTCAGAGTTCTGCTTGTTTTTGCTCAAGTCCAAAATCGCAGGTCTTTACTGGTGATGCTGGTTTGCTGCTTCTGTTACTTTATCATCCTTCATCCCTCTCTGTCTCTTCTGCATTTGTATACATCTGTGAAATGTCCTGCTGAATAAGAGGTATTTTCTTTACGTGGACATGAAATGCATTATTATTATTATTATTATTATTATTAACTTATGATTTGTACTTCTTCTTCTGCACCCAGATCAATTTTTTTAGACCAACACTAATGAAAAGTTACAGTCATCTTTGTTCCCCTCATGTGTTCATTTTGCATCTGGTTCTCAAGGCTGTACTTTGTCATCAGCCATCTGCTTCTTAAGACAGGTCTCCATGTTCTCTAAGGATCTCAAGTCCATCTGTTAAAACTTTCAGAGTTATTTTGTTCCTTGTCAACCCAACCGAATGAGTTTCACTCACGCCCCTGGCCTAATTCTGATGATTACAGCTTTCTGATAAACTTTGACTCTCAGGTTTCACTATTTACCCAAATCTTCTGACCTCCCTCCAGATCTCAAGGATGCCCTCTGGCTCTGGTTTCCAACCCACAAGGGAGGTATTTACCTTGCCTCCACAGTTTTAGGAAAAAAGGACAAGAGAGAGTTTGGAGCAAGTGTCACTAAAAATACTGAACCCAATGAAATAATACATTTTGTTTTCTTTGGTCATTGTTGCCCTTTCAAAATATTTGACTACTTTGCTTGTCAACAACAGCAACTGGGAGAGGGACAAAATGGCAATCTTTAATATCTGTAAATTGTAGCTTAAAATTAAAATGCTGTTATTCTAAGAGAAAAGTCCTTTTTGGTATTTTTAAATCCTTTGGCATTTTATGCCCACTAAGTGTGGATTGCATAAGCATAAAGAGGTTGCTCCTTTTGTGATGCAATAGGTCAGATGCTTCATGCAAGCCTTTTTGGGTGGTTACTTAAAACAAGATATTGAAGTCGATCTATCTTCTTCATTAGGGCAAAGAAATATCTCTATAAAGAAAAAATGCAAATGCAGCTATCGTTTTAACAATTAGAGTCTCCTGAGAAAATAGTTTATAATTTGCTTCTAGTGCTTTCATCAGGTAGTTGGAAGAACATATTATGTGTTGTGTATCATCCCAATGCTGTCAGAGCATAAGGATTTATAAGTGACAGTCCTTACATTCAATAGCACATTCCAAGCAGAGTATGGAAATACGGGGAATGCTCAGTAGAGTAATACAAAGTTAATTACATACACAATAAATTTTGAGTTCAAAAATACTAAAATATTCTACTCTAAATTCTTCATTTTAAAAAGGAAGAAAAGTAGACTCAAAGAAATCATGGGGCTTGCTCAAACTTCTTCAGAACTAGCTTAGGAATCCTCTTGTTGCTTTTTTCCATTTGTTGCATCTTACGTGCTATAGTGGAAAGTTTATGCTCTCTTATCTATTACAACTGGAGAGATCTTTCCAAGAGTCCTCTTTTTAACACCAGAATATTGCGTAGAGGTCAGAATATTGCCTAGAATGGAAAGTTGGCATTGGTGGTGCAAATTAAAAAAAAAAAAAAAAAGACTGGAAACCAGCTCTACTTGGAGTATCCTCTGTGGACAGCGTCAGCATCACCTGGAAGAAGCTTGTTAGAAATGCAGAACCTCAGGTTCCACTCAGACCTCTTGAATGGTAATCTTCATTTTAATGTTTATGTGTTTTAATTTTGGAAAAGCATATCTCTGGAATCCTTGATCTAGAGCAGTGCTTCTCAAACCCTAACATGCATCAGAATCACCTGGAGGACATGTTAAAGCAAGATTGCTTTGCTAAAGCACAGATTACTAGGCCTCAGCCTCAGAGCTTTTGCTCAGCTGGTCTGTGAGGCCAGAGAATTTGCAAGCTCCCAGGAGATGCTTCTGCTGCTGACCTGGGGCTACACTCTGAAAAGCACTGGTCACAACAGTGGTTCTCAGCTCTGGTCACATGTCAAATTCCCCTGGGTAGCCTTCAAAAAATACCAAGACCAAGGCCTCATTCTCTGATAATTGGTTTTGCATGAGGCCCTATTATTCCTCATGCTTCTAATATGCAATTGGGATCAGGAACTATCCTCTAGAAGTTGAGAAGAGCCTCTGTATTTTCTATGATTAGCGTGAGATCGTCTTCCTAGCTGCTCCAGAAGGTGCCTCTGTTCACACAGACCTCTGCATGCATCTGGGCCAGAGCTGTGCAGTGGTCAAGAATCCATCAGAACTGGTTCCAAGCTCAGATCTGCTGCTTCCTGGCTATGTGGCCTTGGGCAGGTTAACTTATCTCTGAGCTTTAGAACAGTATCTGTAGATGGAAATAGCAATTTTAATCACTGTGGTCTATTTTGGCAATGTTAAATAAAATATCAAATCACCTGATCATACTAAGAACTCGATAGTTTGTAAGTGTGGGTAATTCACTGATTTTTTTTTTCTATATGAGACATGAGTATACAATATTACTTAAGTCACACTATTAATTTTCCCAAACCAGAAGATTTTGAAAGAATTCCTACATTAAAGCCATATTGAATGAGTGAAATCCAGTATCAGGTATAAGTCCTAAAGAGGTTCAAACAAGGAAGTTTTGCTTTTAATATACAGTGTACTACTTTCACCATCATTATTTGGAATCTGTTTAACATGCACAATGTCTATTCAGCACCCAACGCATTCATGTCTTTGGTGAATGATTTATTTTATGGTGATATAGATGGTTTACTATTGATAACTCTTAAGGATTAGAAGGCTCTCCTAATATTTACGTGGTCAAGGTCAATGGCAGATGTATCAACCAACAAACCAAGCATTTCCCTGCTTAGTTAAGGCGCACATTAAATGTTTTGTATGGAAAGCTCTATAATTTCTCTAGCACTGAATATTCAGGTGTGCAGCAAATGTTTTAATAAAATGCTTTAGCAGCCCATTTGAGGTTAAACAATAAGAGTTCATCATTCTTCTTCCTATGCAAATCTAAATATATGTTCCTAGAGTATGAGAGCTTGGGGTACAATAGTCTAGCACCCACATTCCCAAATGAAGAACCAGGGTGACTTGACAGAAGTGAGTCACTTAGCTTTTCTCAGAAACAAATGAGAAGCCATGTTTTCCTTCATGCAATTTTTTTTATTTATTCCTTTCGTTATATCATTATGTTGACACATTCTTGAGTTGACCAAGCTTCTGTCATATTTGTAAGAGGCTATTTTTCAATATGGTGACAAGACGTTTCTGCAATAAAGAGGTAATTTCACTAGATGTAAGAGGACCAATAATGATTACAAGGAACATACCTCACATTGCAGTTCTTAGTTACATTGGGTGCCTAATAATTCTTGTATATGTGTATGTGTGCCCATGTGACTCGGTGATGTGTTTCTCTGCATCTGTTTATTTATTTATTTGTGTCTGTAAGAATGTCTGGGTGTGTGTATCTCTGAGTGGGTATGTGTGTTTCTGAGCATGTGTATACATGTGGCATACATGTGTTTGAGAGTGAGCACTTGGGTGCGTGTTAGTGTGCAGGTGTGTACATGCAAATGGGAGAAGGAAGCATCCTCACTCTGTCCTCCCTGTGGTATGGACTGTGCTCCTCAGCAAAGAGCTGCAGCCTCACCAACTGTTCATCCCACTGTCTGGGCTAATAGTCTGTCGCATTTATGACTGCATACTGTTCGAACTGAGAAATTTCCCCTTTACCTCGAGTATTTTTGGTATCAAAGACTCTTTAGTCACTTGGAGACTTAACATTCTTTAAAAATAAAACCTTTATTTCTTTTCTGAGCGCTGCAATGTAGTCTCTTTTGGTGCTAAATAAAAAACTGAGTTTGGAAGAAAGATGTACCAAAAAGAGAAATGTTATGATACTCGCAGGATGACTTAGTAAAGCTGCTTTGAATTGCATTAGATACTATTTTATTCTGCTCCAAGTGTGAAAATTTAGAAGCTCATGTTTACTCATTTAGAAATAAAAATCCCAAAAGCTAAGTGTTGGAAGAATCTGCAGAGCTCCCCTTTATCCCCCTGGACCTCAGTTCCTTTCTTTTAGAAAATGAAAGGGTTGAGGTTACTTTTCAGATATCATCCCTCTTATTTGCTATTCCCAATCACAGTATAGGATTTTTTTTTTCTTTTCTTTTTGAATAGCCTGGACAGTCAGACCTGCCTGACATGGAAATGTGTTTCTTGTTCTGGATCTTAAAATAAAATATTAGTATGCTATTCAACTTTCTTGAAACATGATTATAAAAATTCATTGTTATAAAATAATTTAGAAAAGCAAATTAACAGTATGCATGACACTCCAGAAAGGCATTTAGTTATCTAGGTACTAAAATATTGCTTATTTAGAGTCTAGAACTGAAACGTGGAAAAGGTCTTTTTTATAGACAGAAGAATTGTTCTTAAAAGAGGACAGCTTGCAATTTAAGGAAGCTTTCTCAAAATTCCATGTCTGAGGCATCAAAAACAAACCTATTGACACCACCGAGTAAAATATGCATGTCAAAATACTTCAAGTGAACCAAATGAACACATACCTAAGTTGATAATTTGAGTCAGTTATTCACATGTTTTCACTTAATATTGATTTTATACCCATGTCCTCATCCAATGCTTAGCCAAGGGGAAAAGTCCACTATCTTTCTTTTCTTTAAAGCTTATTTTATATTTTAGGGGTGCCTGGGTGACTCAGTCGGTTGAGCATCTGACTCTTGGTTTTGGCTCAGGTCATGATCTCAGGGTCGTGGGATCAAACCCTGTATGGGGCTCCACGCTCAGTGCAGAGTCTGCTTGTTCTTTTCCCTCTGCTCCTCTCTCCACTTGCACATACACATTCTCTCTCAAATAAATGAATAAAATCTTTAAAAAACCCTTATTTTAAGGGTGCCTGGGTGATTTCAGTTGGTTAAGCATCTGCCTTCAGCTCAGGTTACCATCCCAGGTTCCTGGGATCAAGCCCTGCTCAGCGGGGAGCCTGCTTCTCCTTCTGCCCCTGTCCCCTGCTGGTGCTCTCTTGCTTGCTCTCTATCTCAAATAAGTAAATTAAATATTAAAAAAAATAAAAATATAAAAACTTATTTTATATTTATACTATTGATATATTTTAATTATAGCTGATGTACATTCATTATTCAGTTGTGTCAGTATCAGTAACGACAATGTTTGAGTTTATGGGGTGGACCGGTGATAACTTAGTCCCCACTTATCCACAAATAAGTGACATTTGTGTTGTATTTATATTCTCAGGAAATATGATATTTCTGTCTGGAAGAAAAAGCATATTGAAGAAATGGAGAAAAACAGAGGGCCGGATTGATAACTGAAAGATAATAAAATAAATACAAATAGAAAACAGGTGGGAAAATAAACCAAAACATTTCCCTGAAACACCCTTCCTATACTCACACTGCTTATATTTTCTGAGGGTGGTAGTTTCTGATTCCAGTGATCATAGTCATCATAGAAAATGAAAAGCCATTAAAAAACATAAAAAACATTTTTAGCTTGTGGGCCATACAAAAACAGGTGGTAGGCTGGATTAATCTTTCATTAAGGAATGAGAATTTCAAAATTCTCTCCTGTATCAGTTATACAATTGATGTTTCATAAAAATTAAATAGGTTAAAACAGCGTTCTTAAAAATTTAAACATCATGTTTTTTTTCCCCTCTCAACACCATTTCTACTTTCCATTAAAGGTACTATCTTTAAATTTTCCACAGGAAATTTCCATTGTTTTAACTCAGAGTCAATGAGATACGAAGGAAAAGGAACACAGAGCTAATAATAGCAGCAATGTAAACAACACTAATAAGGATGGTAGAGCATGATCAAAGAATTGGATTCACTGCCAATACTTTAAAACTTGATTCTCTGATATGAGATTTCTTCAATGTTACATTAGAAACTGATGGAATTTAAAAAGTTTCAGAAGAGATAATAATCATTTAACATTCAGTCTTCCAAAACTGCATAAAAACCTTATCTAGAGATTGAGATTTGTGCTATTGGAAGCAGAATGACATATTTGCACCCAAAAATTCTTGTGCACCGCATCAGCTGGGGCAAAGAAGTACATTCTCTTCAAGATTGGAACATATGGGAAGCAAAGACAGTTTTGGCCCATATTTTTCTGTGTTTTTATCTTAGAAGGAACAAAACTTAACAATATTTTTCTCCATTGGCATTTATGGAATTATGTAGTTTGTCTTAATTAAGGAAATGAAAAGGAACTTGATATTTTTGTGTGAATCCATGTAGGTGGTAAAATATATAAACAAGACAGGAAAAGATGATATACAAGAAAAACACAGCCTTTTCAAGCAAATTGGAAGCAATAAAACATTGTATGCCATAATTTTTTGGTGGAAAGTGATGTGCTGAGTTACTTGGGTTTTTTAAAAGTCAGCCTTCAACTCATTAACCAGTGTCTGCAAGCAGATGTTGGCTTAAGCTTCGGTGCTGCTTGGTGTGTTCAGGGAAGTAGACACTGATAAGAGCTTTTCAAAAAGAAAGTAGCTCTCTAATATAAAAAATGATTTCTTTCCTCAAATCTTACTTTCATATGATGTTACATGAGATGATGAAACAGAACGTTAACTGTGTAACGAGACAGGAATATAAAATGTAAAGGAGAATACTCTTTTTCAGCTTAGATATGTAGATATGTGCCTTGGTTTCAGACACGGGTAACCATTCTGAAATGATGGCAGGATTTCTTTAATGCAAATCAGCTACTTGTGAGTTAGAATAATGGAGAAGTTAAACAAGTTTTTTTTTTTTTAAGATTTTATTTATTTATTTGAAAGAGAGAGAGAGAGAGACAGAGACAGAGCATGAGCAGTGGGGAGGAGGCAGAGGGAGAGGGAGAAGCAGACCCCCTCTGAGTAGGGAGCCCGATGGGGTCCTCCATTCAGGGCCTCATGCAGGGCCCCATGCAGGGCTCAATGGAGGGGGTCTCAATCCAAGGACCCCGGGATCATGACCTGAGCTGAAGGCAGATGCTTAACCGACTGACCCCACCCAGGCACCCCAGAAGTTAAACAAGCTTGAAAATTTTTCAACCCCCACCCCCACCCCAATCTCCCTAATGATACTTCATTTTGTAAAAATATTTCATTTATTTATTTATTTGAGAGAGAGAGAGCAAGAGTGACAGAGTGGCAGAGGGAGTGGCAGAAACAGGCTCCCCACTGGGATTTGGGTCTCCATCCCAGGGACCTGGGATTGACTTGAGCCCAAGGCAGAGGCTTAACCAACTGAGCCACTCAGGTGCCTCTATACTTTGTTATTTTAAACAGAGATGAGAGACTGTTGGTAATACAGAGAGACCCTGTGCTTGGGGCTTTTTTGCCATCTGTACTGTCCAGGGCCCGTTGTTGATGTGCGCACCCAAATATTTAGGTTGCTGATGCTTTTAAATACTGTGTGTGGTTCTTTTGACACTGGTGCATAGAGATGAGTTTCTAGACCTTCATTAAAGTCATTGTAGTTTATTTCTCCAAAAGGAATATAATACAGATATTTACAGAACAAATAGGTGGCATATTTTATTTATTTTGGTGACAATGAACATACGTTTTATTTCAAGGTGAGAAAAATTAACAAGAAAAAATTAGCTGTTAATGGAAAAGTAAAAGAATGTTAGAAATGTACCAAGATGGATCACTGGTGAAATCACATTATGTTTTTAATAGGATTTGTACTTATTCTGTGCAATTGAATCATTCTTATGTGTATATTCCTTGATTTTTTAAAACTATTTCCACACACTCCACAATTGGATCACCATCATTCAGTCTAAAAAATTTCAGGCTGGCTCAAACCTAAATGATTCCAGAAAGATAATCACTTACTTTATTTTTTAAAAAGTTTTGTCCAGAAAAGGAATCTCACAGACTCATTTGGGTTACATTCCCATCTTTCTGAAACATCGTTTGCAATTGTGTTCCTGGGAAGCTGTCTCTGAGATTGACATCACATGCTGGATTTTGTTAGGGATTGTTTCTGATCAACAATCATAGAAGGAAAGAAGGGAAGAAAGTGGTAAGGGAGGGGGAGGGCAGGGAGGGGAGGGAAGGAGGGGAGGTGGGTGGGGAGGAGGAGTGAAGAGAAGGGAGGAGGGGAGGAGGGAGGAGAAATGGGGAAGTAGCAGGATTGGGCAGAGACAAGTGAGAGCTGTGGTACTGTCTCAGTAACAGAGCTATCCCATACTTTGGCAAGGCTGCTGGGTCTTTATTACCATTCTGTATACTATACTCTGAACTAATAGTTTTTATTGAAAACTGTATACTATGTGTATTCCAGATTCTATGCTATATTTTATTTTAATGTTATGTATTATAATAATATACTATATACTATTACATATACTAATTCTATATACTGTATATTGTTTTATTCTATGTATTATATTATTATATACTATATAGTATTATATTATATATCTTACATATGCTATATTGTAAGTATAGTATATATATCCTATAATATACTAACAGTTTATGCTGTATAGTTATATATAGTTTATGCTACATATTTTACTTTATAATTTATACCAGTCTCTAGATAATGCTGTCCCAGGAGAAAGGTTTGTAGCTGGGGGAGACTGTTCTCTTTAGTACAGGGCATTTTCCAAAAGTCTTCTAGAGAAGACTGACAGCTAAGGACAGTTCTTCTCTAGGAGCTGGGGGCATATATCCTGAGGTTCTGAAGGGGATATGGCTGCTCATCACGACATCCACTATAGCTTTAAAATGAGGGAGATTATTTTAAGTTCTAACCTAACTTACTCCTATTAAAAAGTTGATATTTTTAAATGTGGGAGTACTGAGTAGCTACTTTTCATTGTATAGACTACATATTTCAATCATGATGAAGAATGAGTTTACTAATATAACTGAAAGCCAGATAAACAATCCCAGTGCACTCTCTTCTAAGCTTTGAAAGCATTTCTCTTGTGTCTCTTTGAATACATTGGTTAAATATGGAACAAATGTATTGATTTTGTATAACATTGTGGCAGATATTATACCAAGAGGACACACTACAAAACAATGTTTGGAAAACACTGTTATAATTTTAACTATCTGGAGAAGGCTAGCTATTCAGAACAGTATTTTTTCATTTCATGCTGAACTGTGGGCAAAAAAAATGTGTAAGCGCATTTTGGGAGCATAAAGTAGGATCCCAGGTTATATACTTAATTTGAAAAGACAGGCATTAGGCATTTAGGGAAGAATAGAAAAATTAATTTATTTTACTTGAATAAAGAAAATCATTTGGTGATATAAGAAGCGATGAGATGAGCAGGTACATCAGTTCTCTATGAACTTGCAAGCTCAGTGACCTCCATCAAGTGACTAAGGGACAAGGGACACTTTGTAGGAGTCAAATGAAGCAAGGGCATTTTGTTGACACCTCCATTCATGACACTATTGAGAAACCACTGCTTCAACCCCTCACTGATTCCCCTAACCACAGTGAGAATCACATCATGAGGATTTCCAGTCAATTCTGTGATGGAGACATAGTTTCCTTGTGTGTGTGTGTGTGAGACTAATTTGATAGGCCTATCTGAATATATATGAATTTGAATTAAATAGTCTTAAAAATAGTTAATTCTAATAAATTGGGAAAAAATATTTCAAAGATTTTAAAGATTTTATTTATTTAATTAATTAATTATTTATTTATTTATTATTTATTTGGGAGAGAGAGGATGCGAGCTGGGGGAGGAGCGGGGGTGGGGGGGGCCAGGAGGGGGAAAGAATCTCAAGCAGACTCCGCACTGAACGCAAAGCCCACCTGGGGAGTTTGAACACACAATCCTAAGATCATGACCTGAGCTGAAACTGAGAGTTGGATGCTTAACCAACTGAGCCACCCAGGAGCCCCATGGGAAAAATATTTCAGATTTCAGGATACTTTAGATAAACTGGGATACATATGACCTTCAAAGTCTGTTCACACGAGAAATATTAAACTAAAATATCAAACTTCAGTTTTGAGGAACCCAGGAAAATTTTTCCTGATTCATATTTTCAATTAATGTAAAGGAACTGCCCTGTGTGTTGCAAGTTCATGACACCAACCATTCCTTAGAAGGCCAATGTTTTCAGGGGACCGTCCAGTAGCAGAGATGGGTAAACCAGAATTATTAAAGATGATTCATCAAGTTATAGGGAGTTGTATTGCAAAGAAATAAAAGTGGCTCTAAATCTGGTTAGATGAATAAATCCCCTTTAAAAATGATACCTTCACAAAAACTAGTGATAGCAAGTAATAGCTTAAAGGTACAACAGGAGTATAGTTTGCTGCTCACTGAACTTGCTCTGTGATTTATTTTATTTTATTTTTTTTTCAGTGTGTGATAAGAAAATGAGGCTTTGGTAAGGACTTGTAGAGGTTATGCTTTCCACTCTTCTTCTGCTAGAATAGTCTGATAGTATTCGGGTAAGACCTTCTCTCATTCTCTAGGCAGAAATAAAATTGCTAAACTTTTATAGAAAGGTTGCCCTCTGAATAATACTTCCAGTCAAGATCGCAAGTTCTATAAATCTTGTGCAAAAGTGTGAGCTGCTCCTTTCCCGGCTGCTGGAATTCCTATGCCTAGTGGTGGCAGGTGTTTTTAACCCAACATTTTCTGCATCTTTGTCTTTCATTATTTTATTTATTTTAAGTACATAAACAAAGGTCCAAGTGGAAGAAATACAATCACTCTTTAAAGCTGTTTTGTGTCAAAATGGCTAATGAACAATATGATTTCTGTGATCATAAATTAATACTAAAACTATTAATTGGTTCTGCCTCTGGACCCATATACAGAACATACAGAATCTTCCTTCCTATCTTTACCTTTCTGTGTAAATAAGCAGCATAGTTAAAAATCCTGGGATGAAAAATTAAAATTTATCTTTCTCTTTTATTGTCCGGTCTTTGACTAACCTCAGGTCTTAGAAGTTGGAATGAATCATTAGATTTTCAGTTGACCTGGACGGAAGAAAGAACCTAATTGTACATTTTTTTTGCAAGATTTTAAATAAATAACATCTGCTGTCTTAGCCATAGATGATTTAATTTTTTAACACGTGCTTCCAACCTTTAATTTTCTGCAAAGCAGCCACATCAATTATTAATTCATCTATATTTCCTCAAAGCAAGTCAGACTTAAGATCCTTCATAAATATTTAAGACTACTGCTGCAAAATAAACAAAAACTTTTACTTAACTTTTAATTGCAAGTTTGAGAACCAAAGATTGCAAAAGCAACAAAAAGCAAGACAAACATGATAAAGAATCCAGAGAAGTAAAAAAAAGTAGACACAAAGAACAAGGAGGCCAGACTTCTGCCATAAGCCTCATTGTCTCGGTTTTACAATGTGAATCTCATTTACTGCACATTTAACTAAAGGGATAAATGGATGTGGCCAAATTTAACTCAGGCCTGACTCATGATAGCACTTAATTTCTGATAGCTCACTTTTTCTCTTACTTTCTCTCTCACATACACGTTGCCACACATGTTATATTATACACTCTTTGTCATTAATACTGACCAAGTTACTGAAAGAATAAATACACAGATATATAAAATTGGCCAGCATGTAATTAAAATAAGAATGGCTCTCACTTTCCTTTCTCACTATCATTAGCAAAACTTTTGAGATAAATATTGTTATGGGTTGGATTATGTCTTCCTACCCTCATAAGATAGGTTGAAGTCCTAGCCCCTGGAGGGACCTGTAAATGTGACCTTCTTTGAAAGTAAGAGTTTTTACAGATCTGACATGTTTAGATGAGGACATAGTGAATTAGGGTGGCCTCGAATGCAATATGACCAGTTTCCTTCCTAGAAGAGAAGAACCCCAAGGAGACATAGAGGGAGAGTGCCATGTGACAACAGAGGCAGACATCAGATTGATGCATCGATAAAGCAAGGAATGTCATGGGCTGTGGGCAACTGCAGAAATTAAGGAAAGGCATGGAACACATTCTTCCCTAGAGCCGTCAGAGAAAGCATGGCCCTGCTGACACCTTGATTTTAGACTTCCAGCCTCCAGAAAGGTGAGAAAACGAATATATAGCATTTTAAGCCACCCAGTTTGTGGCACTTTGTTACAGCAGTCCTAGGGAACTATTATAGAGAGTATAAGCATGTTGATTTTTTTTTCTTTTTTTTAAAAAAATTATGAAATAAAGCATATGTACCAAGCATAGAAGCTATGCACAGTTTAACAAATAATTATAAAGCAAACGTTCATCTGACCACTATCCAGGGCAGTAAACAAAATATTGCTGTGTTCCAAAAAAGCTCTATATACCCCTTCCTTACCATAGCCTCCCCTCTTCTCCCGGGATAACTGCCCCCCTGACGGTCCTTTGTTCCATCACCTCTGTAATCATATTGTAAAAAATATGCTTTAAAGTTTATGATGATAAATATCCTTTGAATAAAGATATATTTAGATGAACCAACCTGACAAAAATGAATTTTAGAGCTCTGCTTAGGTAAATTCACAAGTTACTAACTGATAAATAGAAATTTAAACCAATACTCTGTGAAATCATATTTTAAATAGCCATACTCATTATTGATTCATTCGTTGGACACTTATTATTACTGGGGACATTTTGAGTAAACCTTGTTTTTCAAGAATTTTCTAGAATAGAGATTAAAAATAATGTCAATAATCCTAGTTTAACAAAATGCATAATTTTTTTTTAAAGATTTTATTTCTTTATTTGACAGAGAGAGACACAGCGAGAGAGGGAACACAAGCAGGGGGAGCGGGAGAGGGAGAAGCAGGCTTCCCGCCGAGCAGAGAGCCCGATGTGGGACTCGATCCCAGGACCCTGAGATCATGACCCGAGCTGAAGGCAGATGCCTAACGACTGAGCCACCCAGGCGCCCCAACAAAATGCATAATTTAAAGTAAAACTAGACTCTTTTATAGTCATACTTGTTATACACATACACACATTGAGAGTTTGTGAGATTTAGTAATATTCTTTGTAATAGAGAACAGTTGATCAATGCAATGGATTTTACCAATTTATAGATTAACTAGATTGATTTATGAAAACATGAGTGCATCGTTTTAGAGAGGCTACACATTTTAATTTTTATTAAATCACTAGGTTTATTTAGATGTGTCTAGTTACTGAACTTGCCCAGTCTGTGCATATGAATTCCTTTTGGTATCTCCGAGTATATTTACTGCTAATAGAGGGTAAACAAATCTTTGTTTCGATTTTATAGACTGCTTACTGTACGATGGATTTAAGCATTACAAAGTACTATATGTGAGGAGGTAAAGCAGTTTTCTTTGTTTAGTACTAAGATGTTTGTCAACAGAATCTGTCAAATGTTTTGAGAGCACTGGAACACAAGTGTTCTCTGCTTTCTGAGAAGCTCATTGTTCCCAGAAGAAAATAATGGGTTAGCTAATGATTGTATAATAAAATGATGCATTCTGTAGTCCAGGAACATTTAAAGTGCATTCTACAGTCCAGATAAGAAGGTGGTGAACTCTACCTAGAGAGAAAGAGATTGGTTCACATAGGGAATGGCATATGAAAACCCATTCTTGTGTCTTGAAGGATAGGAATTTGTTGATAGGGAATTGGAAGATTGAAGAAGGACAAAAGGGTATGAGAGTCAGATGCTTAACTGACTGAGACTCCCAGGCACCCCACCTTTTCACCAATTTTTAACTGGTCTTGAAGAGCTATTGGAAAGTTACCAACTTCATCGATAATTAGTTAGTAGAGAATATAACTGATGAATGTGATTTGGCTGACTTGCTCCCTATCACAGGTATCATAGTGACTCCTCCCTTCATTTACAGAGACTTCTGTTTCATTTATCTCAAGCATGACAGTATTTTAAATATTTTGGTATGATATATAATTCCCACAGTTTTGTTGCCAAGGGCTGAGAAAGGGGGGAAAGAGAAGGTGTGTTTAAGTTGTAAGTTCTAGAATTGGATATTTTGGGTGGGAATGCATCACAGTTTGGGGATGACCTTGTCAGAGAAGGCTTTATAGAGTAAGCAACTGAGATAACTATCAAAGGATGATGGCAGAAGAAGGGGGGTAGATGTGATTTTCCTGGAAAGAGAGGAGAATTCGGGAATGAGGGAGAAGAAAGAGCCCTGTGGGTATGTGGATGTGTAAGAACCAGTAAAGAAAGAGGCGTCAGCGGGTGAGACAAACAGGGCAGCCAGAGAGAGTAGCAAGAGACTCGGGAAACTGGCATCACCAGCACTGAACGAGGAAGAGATTTCAGTTTTTCACTGGTGTATTTAAAAGTGGTAAGGATCATAACTGAGAAAAGCTCAATGGATTGGGCACCTATCCTGTCAGTTGTTCAGCCAAAAACCTTAGAGCCAGCCTTGACTTATGCTCTCTTTGACAAGATAGACATCAATTCATCAGGAAATTCTATTAACTTGGCCTTCAAAATATGTCTGTACTTGGGCTCTTTCTTACCACTACTCTATTTAAAATCCACACTGTGTATCTCCCCCGCCATTCCCAAGAATTCTAATGCTCGTTACCCTGCTCTATTATTTTCCATAATACTTCTTACTTCCAGCAAGCTAGATAGTTTCCTCATTTATCCGTGATTTCTTATGTCAGTCTCCTCTCAACATGAATAGTAGTTCCAGGAGGGCTGGGGTTCTCTGCTCTGTTCCAAGGGCTTGGAACACATCAGCACCTGGCGCACAACAGCTCAATAAATGTTGAATGAACACACTGTAGTTTTGTTGTTAGGTTTGAGTTTGTGGTTGGAGCTGTGTGTTTTAGACATATAAATCAAATTCAATTCTAGTATGAATTCAAGTAATATTTAGTTAAAAATAATCTCTTGTGTTACAACAGCTCTGGGCTCAAGAATTCTTGCATCTATCATATTCCAGAAATTAGAGTCCACACACTATTGCTAGGGACGGTTTTCATCTTGCACTCAAATTAAAGACTTTAACTAAACTTTTAAATCATGAGATTGAAAATATTCCTGGAACTAATACTTTATTTAGCACTACTTCTGCACCAAGTTCTTACTCAGGACAAAAAGAATTTTCAATCTACATGAAAAGAGTGCATATATTCAATGGCTCATAATATGTTCTTTGGGCAAGCTCATTCCACACACATTCTCATAAGTATGTAGATATTTAAATTTTAAGGTTGTGACATGAATCTACAATTTTTCATTGATGCAAAATGCAAATTTATTCCATTATATCAGCAATTCATATAGAATCTCTTGTCACAGGATATTTAAAATATTATTTTATTGCCTGAAAAATCCTAAGAAGGACTTTTAGACTCTGATTGTGAGTTAAGAAATTGACCTCCCAGTTTCTTCCTTCCTTCCCTCCCTCCCTCTCTCCTTCCCTCCATCACTTCTTTTTCTTTTATTCTGACCCCCACCCCCAATCTTCATTCCACTGAATAGTCGATGCCTACTCTAGGAATGAGCAAATGAAATGACAATGAACTTGTATGCTTAACTTGTCCTGCGGAGTTCACCGCATGCTTTGGTTCATCATTATTTTCTACACGGAGATTGTGTTTCTTCATTGACTATAATTGCATTGATCTCCTACTGAGCAGCATAATTCTCAACTCTTTCTCATACCTCTCTCTGTTACGCATCTGGAAATTGTGCCCATATCCATTCTCTAATCATCAGAGCTGACATCCATTTGTAGTTCCCTCATCATTTAAATCATGTATCTCTTGGGCTCTGGGGTCCATTTATTTTCTCTTGCTTGGCCACTTGAAACTCCAGTAATAGAGACCTCTATTAGAGAAGACTGTGAGCTACATCTTTTCCTATGATTTGCACATGTTGAACTTACTGGGTGTATTAACATCACACCTGGGAGGCACAAACAAATGAAAACAAGACTCGGAACTCCAAGGACATTACTGTTGGTGTAAACTAATAGAGAATCAACCAGAATCAACCCAGCTGAACAGCACTTAGTCTTTGCTCATTTAGGTATTGAATCAAAAAAACATTGAAACTTAGTTTCCTTTCCTTTCCTGTCTTTTTTTTACAAGTTTTGCCATATTTTTAGAGTTCCACAACCCAATGATAAATGTTGAATATTAAAATTGATCTTAAATTTTTAAAAAAGATTTATTTATTTATTTTTTAGAGTGAGAGGGGGTGGGGGAGGGGCAGAAGGTGAGGGAGAGGGAGAGAATCTCAAGCAGACTCCCTGCTGAGCCCTATGTGGGTTCCATCTCAGGACCCTGAGATCAAGACCTGAGCAGAAATCAAGAGTTGGATGATTAACTGTCTAAGCCACCCGGGAGCCCCTGATCTTCAATTTTTTTTAAGATTTTATTTATTTATTTGACAAAGAGATAGAGAGATAGAGAGAGAGTATGAGCGGGGTGGGGAGGGGCAGAAGGAGAGGGAGAGGCAGACTCCCAGCTGAGCAGGGAGCCCAATAAGGGGCTCCATCCAGGACCCGGAGATCATGACCCAAGCCAAAATCAAGAGTCAGTTGCTTGACTAACTGAGCCACCAAGGCACCTCTAATCTTCATATTTTTAAAGAAAAATGTAGAGTCCTTTTTTGGCTAGAAGCAAACCAAGTGACCAAGTTTGAAAATGGCATGAAAAAAAGGTGTCCTTCTTTCTTTTTCTCCTTTTCCTTCTGCTTTCTCTCCCTCCTCACTCCTTTTTTCCTTTCTTCACTATTCCTTTTCCCTTGTCTTCTCCTTCTGTTATTTTTTCCCCTCAAAAGAAAATACTTATGTGAATGAAGCAAACATTCCATTTTGATAATTTGGCATTTTGTATTTTTTAATTTCATCTTTTCTCCATGAAAATTTTAGAGTGAATTTGGTTTGCAAATAAAGATGAAATTGTCCCACTTTCTTGTAATATAGTGAAGGTCAACAAAATTAGCACATCTATGAAATTTCCAGCTGCTTTTAATATAATATGGTTACAGTGATGAACAGAGCTGCTAAAACCTATGGTTAACATAGTATCTAATACAATTCAAAACAAGTAAGACAGCAGATCTTTATATGTATGTGGTAGATAAAAGTACATAATATTTTTAAACAACGTTTTCAAAGTATAAATACAGAAAACACTTGTGAAATTTAATATGATAGTTTCTAGAATTTTGCAATTTTTTCATATATCGTGATTATGTTTGTGGGAAATTGATAGTTCGATTGATGATTGCCAAATTCTCTAATTTAATGAAACCAGAATAATGCCAACAATTCTTTTTGTGTTGTTGTACAATTTTTTTCATAACTGAAAATGGTTATCTATCTGCCAAATAACTGAAAAGCCCAGTCTAAGAATATATTTTATGAAAATGACAAGATAAACTTTTTTTATTCTCTATGCCCTTTCTTTATATCTTGTGAAATAGAGCAGAAGCTGAAAAAAAAACCTAACTTTTAGAAATCCATATTATTTTGAAAATCAAATTAATGAGCACAAGTTATTTCAGATCATACCAGAATTTCAATTGTTCCCCAATAAATTACTTCTTACCCTAGAAAAGGTCCTTTGTATGAGATAATAGTCATAAACCTACATGCTCTAGATAGATAGCTGTTTGGACTTGCTTTCCTTTTTGTCATATGAATTGTACATAAAAGAGGGGGGAAAGGAACATGACAAGGTCACCAGTCCTACAGCTTCAGTATTTCTGTAAGTCTATTAACTACAATGCTTTAGTCCTTAAGCAGTTTCTAATTTAGTCACCTGTATTATTTATCTCTTTTTTATTGTTATATCTATATCTCTTATAATATTTAGTTATTAAAAAAACAAATCTTAAGTTATGCTCATAAGCTATGGATGGCTGAAATAAAGGTATGAATCTCAGAAATAGAATATATATCTCTTGGGAAGGATATGGGGTAACAAGGTACACAAAATATTCCACGTTTTTTTTTTAATGCTTTTGTTATATCTTATTGCTTTACTATAGTTCTGTGTTTACATTTTTTGTTGTGACTTTATAAAAAAATAAACAGTGTGTTTTCTCTTTTTCCCATTTAATTGCCCCTTTAGGCTTTGCTACAAAAATAATAAACTTAGAGAAGAAAAACTTCAGGTTTGTTCTAATTTCTTTTTATTCTCCCTCTGTGTAAATCCAAGTCCAGCAAATAGTACAAAATGATTTTTTTTTCTGAACCTCACTATGGCACAGTCACTAAATCGTATATGTAATGCGTTATTATTTGCAGAAGATATTTTGTTAATCAAAGATTTCCCTGGTTCTCTTTCCCAGTTGAAACTTTGTTTAGCTTGCAAAACTCTGATTCAGATTTTCCTTTTGAAAATGAGAATCATGACGAGGGGTAAAGTGGATCCGCTAGGTTGCTTGAAGAGGCAGAAAGTGTAGCAGTTTTGACTGCCTGTGTATCTCCGTTTTTGACACTGCCTACACTTCTTTACAATCAACTGTCTTCTTCCTATAAGAAAGAAATGTGAGAAAACGAATGCACTACTCAGGCTCTGCTCTTTAATCAACAGCAACAATCAGGTAAAGAAATATAGAAGCGAATATAACTATAAGAGTACTTTGTCATTTTAAGCATAGGCGATTTGTGTAACAAAAAGCATAATTGATCCAAGCATGCAATTAACCTTTATCGAGAGCCCCTGTTATGTGGGCGTGAAGACTATGAAGGTGGGAACTCTGCCCTCGCAGGGCCCCCAGCCTAGCAGAGGTCTGGAAGATGCACACGAATTACCACCAACAGCTAACTAAGCGGTTTCCATGACGGACAAGTGCGCAGGCTCTGGAGCCACCGTGCTTCTGGTTGAGGTGTCACGTGTCAGAGAAGAGTGCATGAAGAAGCGAACATTTCAGACTCCACGTGAGGACAGGGAAGGAGGTGGCTGCTGGAGAAGGGTTGGGGAGAGGCATTCAGAAACAAAAGGCGGAGAACACTCGCGGTTTACCGCAAAGCCACTGTGGCTCAAGCTGATCTGGTTCCTTTGCTGGCGTGGGCGGCTTCCAGGCCATCAGAGCTAAGGCTGTATTGGTAACTTTGTGTTTGTTGAAATCATCCACTTCCAAATTGGCTAAGATTCATTTCTCACAAAATTTGGATCTGCCCCTAAGACTGTGGTTTGGGTAGAAGCAAGAAAGGGCTTGGCACACAGCCTCTACCTTGGGCCTGCTCCGGGGAGAAGAGGCTGGTGGCTCACACCCCTAACTGAATAAAAAACACCCAAAGTGTACTCTTCATTGTCCCCCGAGCAAAGCTGGAATTGCTTTCTTTCATTCTTATTGCTTCCTAAGGCCTGCTGAGAAATCAGGATGACAGGGCTCACAAAGTTCACTGAGAAGGGGCTGGTTTAGGCCACTTCCAACCTTTCTTTGGTAAGAGAACAGTTGAATATTGAGATTTAGATATGATTTATTTACTATTATTATTTAGACGTTCTTTCTATTTCAACCTCTCACAAACACTATTTACTCATCCATTCATTCATTCTTTTAATACTTATTGAATGCCTGTTCAATTCACTCTCATTATTTTATTGTACCTCCAGTACTCCAAGCTTCTCTGTTTTATTCATGTTTATGAGTATTTGCAGAGGGTGTAGGTGAGGGGGAAAGAAAACCCAAAACCCATTTCACTTTTTTAGAGAACACATGCCCTGCTTGTTTCTGCCTCTGTTTCTTGGATGACAATAATCCTTTTTCTCCACACAATACTTCAAGTGTTTGAGAAGCTTTGGGTATACCTGGGTCATTCACCTATTTCTTATTTGTGTGGTATGTCTTTCATCCCCCTTTAAGGGTGGCACCACAAGCCGTCCTTTCCTCCCTCCTGTCCAGCACAGTGCCTAAATCTTTCTACGTGATCATGGAAAGAGGGGAAAGAGTTCCCTCTTAAACACTGAACAGCATCCAGGAGGGCTCGAAGGTTGAGGTTATCCAAGTGAAAACTTCAGATAACATTTCATTTTTTTTTGGAACCAGGACATTGGGGCGGGGGGGGGGGGGGGGGGGGTGGCACAGTGGAGCAAACAGACCAGTAAGTGACATGAAAGAGCTGTGGGAATTTGAATCAGATCTTATGTAAACCATTTAATCATTTTATGCCTCAATTTTGCCATCTTTATTATGGTCTCTATCACATTAACTCCAAGAATCCAGCTGGAAAATTGCAACCATATTTAGCTGTTAAGTTGAATTCATAGGGCTGCTTGACTACTGTGATTCATTTACATCCTCTTGTCCACCTTCACCCCACCCTTCACCACCAGGATCCCCCCCCCCCCCCAGTTTACCGACCCATTCCTCCTCTAAGAGACAAAATCCCCTGTGATCGCAGTAGCTTTCTCCCTGAGTTATTTATAGAACAGGTTCATCTTAACGACTATTAGTATAAGAAGCTTAAATATTAAAAATGTATTTTTTGCCTTTATTTATTTTGAATTGGAAGAGGCATTTGTAAGAGCCTTGTCCTTCAACGTCTTTCTTCTCACAACAATTCTGGAGCTTTCCAGTCCTTTGTCTTCTTTTGGAAAAAGCTGTTTTTAATCCAGAAACAATAGAAAAAAAAAGTCCTTAAACGATTCACAGGAAATCCATAGAAAAAGTCAGTTTAAAGGAAATCAGAAGAAATAATATTAATCAAACCACATTTCACCCACTAATTAATTAAATTATTATTATTTTTTACAAGAAAGGCCATTTCACGCCACATTCCTTTAGTTTTTACTTTTCTATTAAAGGTGCCCTTTCTCATCCCCTGACTATACTGTTCATTTAGAGTCAGCTCACAGGAAACAGGAGAGGTTTTAAAAGATGAATCCTTGCAGGTATCTTGGTTTGAGAAGGGAGGGTGTTTATGAAGGCAAAATTAGTAATCTGATCATCTGTTAATGTTCTGCCTTAATACAACTTGCAATCCTATTATATTCTGCCATGTGTGAATCCATTACAAATAGTTTTACCCCCGTCTCAAGGTTGGCTGTAGGACACAGGCTTTGAGCTAATGTCACACAGGAGATCAGCTGTTTCTCACTGTGGTTCCCCAGTTGGCATCTTGCAAGGAGCTTGTTTACTATTCCACTGCAGAGTGGATTGGTTTATCATTAAAACATTGGCCTAACACAGAGCCTGCATTCTGCTTTATGTCATCAAATACTAGAAAATTCCACACTTTCAGGTGGGATATCTGAAGAATGGAATCAATATCTAGATACGGGAATAGAAATTAAAGTGGATTTTGGCTTAGGTCATAACATAGCGAGATAACTTTCCTTCCAACATTTTGCAACTGAATGCAGTTATTTTAAGTGTGTTGAAGAGAAGGAAAAAATGTGTCTGGGCTTTTTATGCTGGTTTTCGTTCTGGAAAAATTGAAAATAGCTGATTTACCATTTTCTTTCTTTCTTTCTTTCTTTCTTTCTTTCTTTCTTTCTTTCTTT